>NC_053433.1:69693675-69892238 GCF_007990345.1 Gossypium hirsutum
CTCTCTGAGTCTAGTTTCCATAGAAGCAAACGGCACTAGTATTGAAGCTCTGTGCAGAGAGATATCCCAGTCGTAATGGGAAAAGGTCAGTGTAGTCGACCCCTGTAACATGAGAGACTTTGACTAATAAACTGTACTAATTGGCCCGACCAAAAATTCTAGAAAAAAATATATAGGTGGGGACATGAGTCTAGTTTCAGGGAAAAATCACAAAACTTATTTTCGAGTTGTGAAACTCAAGATATGATTTTTGA
Organism: Gossypium hirsutum; assembly: GCF_007990345.1. NCBI lineage: Eukaryota > Viridiplantae > Streptophyta > Magnoliopsida > Malvales > Malvaceae > Gossypium > Gossypium hirsutum. Next base: position 69,693,930 of record NC_053433.1, read on the forward strand.
AGCGACTAGTACTCAGACTGGATAGTGTCTGGAAAAAAAAAATTTTAAAAGTCTGTCAACACCTCGTATTCGACTCCGGTGACGGTCTCGGGTTCAGGGTGTTACAATTGATTGGTATCAGAGCCAGGTTTAGTCGATTCTAGGACTACCGTAATGTGTTGGGGTCTAGCTATACATGCCATTTTATGTGATTAATTGATAGTGTGGTGATTTCTGACATTTGCAAATGTGTTTATTTATTGTAATGGATCCCGATCCCGACCGAGCGGTAGCTGATGATCTTGAGAGTGTAGCGCCTGCTCCCGCACAAGGGACAGCGCCGGTGGACTCTCAACCTAATGCGAGTAACCCGAATGATGAAGCTAGACAAGCTTTCTATAGCGTGATGAATGATTGGTTCAACCAATACATTCGAACTAATACGGCTGTTCCACAACCTCCATTCCCGACAAACACCACCCCCGCACCTACAATACCTCCGGTAACTGACCAAATAAGGTCAAATAAGCCCCCAGTTGACCGAATCCGAAAACATGGGGCTACTGAATTTAAAGCTATGGATAGCGACGATGCCGAGCAAGCTGAATTTTGGTTGGACAACACTATCCGGGTACTCGATGAGCTATCTTGTACACCCGATGAATGCCTAAAGTGTGCTATCTCCTTGCTGCGTGATTCTGCCTACTATTGGTGGAGTACTCTGACTTCTGTCGTGCCCCGGGAGCAAGTAACTTGGGAGTTTTTCCAAACTGAGTTTCGGAAAAAGTATATCAGTCAGAGATTTGTTGATCAAAAACGGAAGGAATTTCTTGAGCTTAAGCAAGGTTCTATGTCAGTTACTGATTACGAGCGAAAATTTGTTAGACTTAGTAGATACGCTCGGGAATGTGATTCGTCCGAGGCTGTTATGTGTAAACGCTTCGAAGATGGGCTGAATGAAGATATAAAAATGTTCGTTGGCATTCTTGAGATACGAGAGTTCGTAGTACTTGTCGAGCGAGCTTGTAAAGCCGAAGAGCTTAGAAAGGAAAAACAAAAAGTTGATATGGGAATCGGGGAGTTTCGTAAAAGATTCTCGGGAAAGTCTCATCAACAGGCATCGAAGAAATTTTGAGATGATGTGGGCCGGTCTAAAAGCACTTCGGGCCTTTTTGACGAGATCGTGATCGACCCCCTGTGGGTACACGAGGCACTTCAGTCGCCAGTGTTGGGAATGAACGTCGAGGCCGAACGGAATGTCGACATTGCGGTAAATGGCATTTGGGGAGTTGTAGATTCCATGACCGCTCCTGTTACAAGTGCGGATCAGTGGACCACTTCATTAAAGATTGCCCGAGGCTGTCCGAACAGAATGTAAATCAGAGTGGGAAACCGGGTGCTACCACTGCTCGAGGTAGACCATCTAGAAATATGGGCAATGCTAGTGGTGGTCAGAGAGGATCTAGAGATGCTACGACCAGATCCGAGGCTAGTGCACCTGCTAGAGCATATGCTATACGTGCCCGCGAGGATGCTTCTTCGCCTGATGTTATTACCGGTACTTTTACTCTCTTTGATACTAATGTAATTGCTTTGATTGACCCCGGTTCTACTCATTCGTACATATGTGAAACCTTAGCATCCAGTAAGACTTTACCTATTGAGTCTACTGAGTTTGTAATTCGGGTGTCAAATCCCTTGGGTCGTTACGTGCTTGTCGACAAAGTGTGTAAGAAATGTCCCCTAGCAATTCGAGGTTCCTGTTTTCCAGCGGACTTGATGCTTTTGCCGTTTGATGAATTTGATGTTATCCTTGGGTTGGATTGGTTGACCGTGCATGATGCGGTTGTGAATTGCAAAAGCAAGACTATTGATTTGAGGTGTGCAAATAACGAAGTAATCCGAGTTGAGTCTACGGATTTGGATGGGTTGCCCGCTGTAATATCCTCAATGTTGGCCCAGAAATATGTGAGAAAAGGGTGCGAAGCATACCTTGCGTATGTACTGGATGACCAAGAACTAGAAAAGAAACCTGAATCTGTGCCGGTGGTTTGTGAATACCCGGATGTTTTTCCTGAAGAATTGCCGGGTTTACCACCTGTTCGGGAGATAGAGTTTGGTATTGAGCTTGTACCTGGGACTACGCCAATTTCGATAGCTCCGTATCGTATGGCACCAACTGAGTTAAAAGAGTTGAAAGCTCAGCTGCAAGAATTGACGGATAGAGGTTTCGCTCGGCCAAGTTTCTCACCTTGGGGTGCACCAGTATTGTTCGTGAAAAAGAAGGACGGAACCATGAGGTTGTGCATTGACTATCGTCAACTGAATAAAGTGACGATAAAGAATAAATATCCATTACCGCGTATCGATGATTTGTTTGATCAACTAAAGGGGGCCTCAGTGTTCTCAAAAATAGATTTGAGATCGGGTTATTATCAGTTGTGGATTCGAGATTCAGACGTACCCAAAACTGCTTCCAGAACGAGGTACGGTCACTACGAATTCTTAGTGATGCCGTTTGGGCTCACTAATGCCCCGGCAGTATTTATGGATTTGATGAATCGGATCTTCAGACCATATTTGGATCGGTTCGTAGTTGTGTTCATTGATGACATCTTGGTCTATTCAAGAGATGAGACCGAACATGCTGAGCACCTGAGGCTAGTGTTGCAAATTTTACGGGATAAGCAGTTATATGCTAAGTTCAGTAAGTGTGAGTTCTGGTTAAGAGAGGTTAGCTTCTTGGGTCATGTGGTATCCGCATCGGGTATTCGAGTTGACCCGAACAAAATTTCAGCCATACTTGACTGGAAACCTCCGAGGAATGTTACTGAAGTTCGGAGCTTTTTGGGGCTCGCCGGTTATTACCGACGATTTGTGAAAGGTTTCTCGATGATAGCCACACCAATGACGAAGCTACTTCAAAAGGATGTTAAGTTCGAGTGGACGGAGAAATGTCAGAAAAGTTTCGACCAACTGAAAACTTATTTGACTGAAGCTCCAATTTTGGTGCAACCCGAATCAGGTAAAGAGTTTGTCATCTATAGTGACGCATCCCTACTTGGGTTGGGTTGCGTATTGATGCAAGAAGGTCGAGTCGTGGCCTATGCGTCGAGACAATTGAAGCCACACGAGAGGAATTATCCGACCCATGATCTCGAACTAGCTGCCATCGTGTTTGCTTTAAAAATATGGCGACATTATCTGTTTGGTGAGAAGTGCCATGTATTTTCGGATCACAAAAGTCTCAAATATTTGATGACTCAACGAGACTTGAATCTGCGACAAAGACGTTGGCTTGAGTTATTGAAAGATTACGAGCTTGTCATTGATTACCACCCGGGAAAGGCTAACGTGGTTGCGGACGCCTTAAGCCGGAAGTCATTGTTTGCTTTGCGAGCGATGAACGTGCATTTGTCTATTCTACCAGACAGTGTGTTAGTAGCTGAATTAAAAGCTAAACCATTATTGACTCACCAAATTCGTGAAGCTCAGAAAGTTGATGATGAATTGGTTGCAAAACGGGCTAAGTGTTTTCCGAACGAGGAATCGGAGTTTCAAATTGATGATGATGATTGTTTGAGGTACAGAAATCGTTTGTGTGTTCCAAGGAATTCGGAACTCATTTCGATGATTCTGAACGAAGCCCATTGTAGCCGAATGTCAGTTCACCCGGGGAGTACGAAAATGTACAACGATTTGAAACGTCAATTTTGGTGGCATGGTATGAAACGGGACATCTCTGACTTTGTTTCGAGATGTTTAATATGTCAACAAGTGAAAGCGGAACATCAAGTGCCTTCGGGATTACTCCAGCCGATCATGATACCCGAGTGGAAATGGGATCGAGTCACAATGGACTTTGTGTCCGGACTGCCTTTGTCAGCAAGTAAGAAGGATGCGATATGGGTTATTGTTGATAGACTGACTAAGTCGGCTCATTTCATCCCCGTACGTACGGATTTTTCATTGGAGAAACTAGCTGAATTGTACGTTTATCAATTGTGAGATTACATGGGGTACCTGTTTCTATCGTGTCGGATAGAGATCCGAGATTCACCTCACGATTTTGGAAGAAATTGCAAGAAGCTCTGGGTACCAAGCTGCATTTTAGCACTGCTTTTCACCCCCAAACCGATGGTCAATCCGAGCGGATAATTCAGATACTTGAGGATATGTTGAGATGTTGCATCCTCGAGTTCAGTAGTTCATGGGAACGGTATTTACCTTTGATTGAATTCGCTTACAACAATAGTTTTCAATCAAGTATTAAGATGGCACCTTACGAGGCTTTGTACGGTCGTAAATGCCGTACACCATTGTTTTGGACCGAGCTCGGTGAAAGCAAAATTTTCGGAGTTGATTTGATTAGAGATGCGGAACAGAAAGTAAAGGTAATCCGTGAAAGTCTGAAGATAGCCACGGATCGTCAGAAATCGTACGCAGATTTGAAACGAAAAGACATCGAGTATCAGGTGGGAGACAAAGTGTTCCTTAAGGTTTCACCTTGGAAAAAGATACTCAGGTTCGGCCGTAAGGGCAAGTTGAGCCCAAGATTCATTGGGCCGTACGAAATCTCCGAACGAGTTGGCCCGGTTGCGTATAGATTGATTTTGCCCCCGGAGCTTGAAAAGATTCATGACGTCTTTCATGTTTCGATGCTTCGACGCTATCGATCTGATCCATCGCATATAATTAGCCCATCAGAGGTTGAAATTCAAGTCGATATGAGCTATGAAGAAGAACCGATACGTATCCTAGCTCGTGAGGTGAAGGAGTTGCGAAACAAAAGAGTTCCGCTAGTAAAGGTGTTATGGCTCAAACACGGGATCGAGGAAGCTACTTGGGAGACCGAGAGCTCGATGAAAGAACGATACCCAAACCTATTTACCGGTAAGTTTTTCGGGGACGAAAATTTCTTAAGTGGGGGAGAGTTGTGACAGCCCTAAATTGACCCTAGTCGGGAAGTGGTTTCGGGACCACAAAACCGAGTTAAGAAAATAATTAATTGTTATATTCTATGCTTATTATGTGTGTACATGCATATGTGGAAATTTCATTCCCTAATTTTGCCAATTGTATGAGGAATTATTAATTAGGGATCAACATGAGACATGGTGAAATATGATAGGCTAATTTTAAAGGGCTTATTAGTGCATGTCAACACAAAGGTGGACTTGCATGTCAAATTTGCCCAATTCCCTTATAGTGGCCGGCCAAGATGGATTGATGATGGGCAATTTATTTGTTGAATTAGATTTTATAATAGGAAATTGGGGTATTGGAGACATAATGAATAATAGAAAGAATGGGAAGAAAACAAAGTCTTAACTTTGTTCTTCTTAGCCGAACCAAGAGGGAGAGAAGGGGGAGCAAACATTCGGCCATTGAAACCTAAGGAAGGTTAGTGAATCAAGTTAGATTTTTTTGAAATTCTAGTTTGTTTTAGGTTACTCATCATGCTACTTACTTAGCCCATGCCAAAACTTTGAATTTGGATGGTTGAATTGAACATTCGGTTATGGTAGATAAGGAAGGAATTTGATTTTTATCTTTAAGTTTTGATGAAGAAATTGTTGATGAAAGAAGTTGATCTTGTTAAAAACTATAATTTCTAATACTCATGTGTGTAATAGCCGAACCTAGACCTTGCTTAATGCCTTGAGCAAATGCCGATTGGGTGTATTGAAATGGATGAATAGGGTTCTTGATTTCCTAAAGGTTCGGCATAGTACATGATATTTTGTTAGTATGCTTTCGAAGAATTTGAGTAGTGTTATGTATAAGTAAGATTATTACGTACGGTCTTGGCGGTATATATGTACAATTGATCAATAGGCATTAAAAGGCTAAATGTGTGAATTTAAGGTATAAGAACCTATAGGTAATTACATAGATAATGTTGGAAATTAATATAGTGTATTCGGCCATGTAGAGTATATCCTAGAGATATTATGTTTAATTCTCTATAATCGGCTAAATGAGTGATAATGGGTTATAATGTTGAATGGAATTATATGTATAAGTGGTTAGCAAAGTGATTAAACTACCGAATTTAATTAGTAAATGTGTTCTAAGCTTGATGAATGTTGAGATGCGATTGGGAGTAAATTTGTCATGAGCATACTTTGTTAATAATAAAAATGATAAATGTACATATATATATAGCTGAATGCGATATGTGTGAATTATATGTTAAATCAAGGCTTGGTAAGCTAGCTATTAAGGTGAAATGCTAATGTTAGTATTTGATTTGGTAATAATCTGTTTGGGGACAGCAGCAGTAAGGTGATTTTGGAAAATCGCCATAAATTGTAGGAGTTGAATTAGAAGCTGAGTGAATTATGTCATTAAAGCTTGAAGAGTCTATTTTCTTACAAAAGAAACTATAAAAACAAAAGAGTTACCGATCTTGAGATATTTGAAGTATTGTGGGGCTGAGTCATAATGACTGCTGGATTCCCTGTTCTGTTTTTAGAAAATCATTATAAATTGTACAAAAATGATTATAAGATAAAATTTATATGCTTAGACTCCTTAATGAGTCTAGTTTCTAATGAGATCAAATACAACACATTTTGAATTCTGTAGAGTGAGAAATTGGATTCGTAGTGAAGAGTGGTCAGAATAGTCAAACAGTGAACAGGGGAAACTTTAAGAAAAATCTGGTATTGATTGGCCAAGCCTAAAATTCTGAAAATTTTATGGATGGAAGATATACGAGTCTATATTCAGGGAAAATTAACGGCAAGTGATTTGGAGTTTAGTAGCTCCAGTTATAAATAATTTAGTAACTACTGCTCAGGAAAACAGCTCGTAGTGAATATGTGATTTTGTTGTAAACATTAATGAAAGTTTGCCAATGAATTAATTATTGATTATTATAAAGCTTACTATAATCTATGTGTGTGAAAGTCGGATCAATATATATTATTCTGAAAGTAATACTTGAATAGTCGATTAATGACTATTTTAAATTTTGTTGAACTTAAGCTCAAGAGCAAAGGGGAACTAGATCCGATAAAGGGAAGGAAAAAGTAATTGAATAGCCGTTGAAGTCGTTCGACGACATTTGAGGTAAGTCTTCGAGTAATGACCCTACTTGAATTATATTGAAATGATTAGTCATATTATGACGGATAGTCGAATGTGCTTAGAGACTATGTTATAAAGCCAATTGAAATCATGCTCTTTGTGTGTGGCTATTGAGCCGAAATTTGAAAGGTTTAATAAATGTTTGTGTTTGAGCCTTAGTAACGAAGAAATGATATGGATGTGTAATGATTATTGGTATATGTGTGCATGAGCATTGGATTATATCCGGGCTAAGACCCGAAGGCAATTATGCGAGTTGATATATCCGGGCTAAGACCCGAAGGCAATTATGCGAGTTGATATATCCGGGCTATGACCCGAAGGCAATTATGCGAGTTGATATATCCGGGCTATGACCCGAAGGCAATTATGCGAGATGATATATCCGGGCTAAGACCCGAAGGCAATTATGCGAGATGATATATCCGGGCTAAGACCCGAAGGCAATTATGCGAGTTGATATGTCCGGGTTAAGACCCGAAGGCAAATGTGTTTGCGGCTGCATTCGGTTAAATACCGAAGAAACTTGGGTTTGAATGTGAGCGTTTTGTGCTGTAACTAATTTAATAATTATGCTTGACCAACCCGAATGATAAGGTATGTTTGCATGTGCATTGGAAAGTCGGTTCGTTTTAAATGGTATTCGTGCGATCGGCTAACGAATTTTCGGCTTTTAGAAAGGTTGATACTTTGTGTATATATGTTGATGGAGTGTGAAGTAAGTATGATTATGAGAATGTGTGTTAATAAAGTGACTTAGTTAGTTATGTGAATGTAATACTGTAGTCAAAGCCGATATCATTACTTGAGACTTACTAAGCTTAAAATGCTTACCCGGTTGCTTTGGCTCTCTGTTTTATAGATTTTGTTCGTTAGCTATCGGATTCGGGATCAGCGAAGTCGAAGTCATCTACACTATCAAGCTCTTTTGGTACTCTTTTAGTTGAACTCTGGATATGGCATGTATAGGACTACCCCCTGTTGTTTAAGTTCTTTTGTGATGTATGTGTGTAAAGCCATGCGAAAATGGCTTGTAGATGTGGAGTTTGGCATTAGACCATTTGTGTTTATGTATGTATATATATGGTTTCACGATGTGACTATGGATTGAAATGGAAGTGTTGGGCTAATGATCAGCCATTGGAATGGCTAAATATGATCACATGTGGACCTATGTATGGCAAAACCCTAGTTGGTCCATGGTAACCACCAAATAGGTAAAGTTTATCTTGAAAACAGATTTTGGCAGCAACAGTGGTGTAGAATTGAAAAATCACATAAATTCGTAGGAGTGGAATTAAATAGTGAATAAATTATGTAATCGAACCTTGATGAATCTACTTTCATATGGAAGTAACGAAACAATTATAGGAACAGTACAGAAAGAGATATTCAGGTTCTTGTGGAACAGGGCCAGAACAGTTTCTGGATTCACTGTTCCGCCTTTGGAAATTCACTATAAATTGACCAGAGATAATTAGGGGTCATACCATATATGTATGGACTCCTCTCTGAGTCTAGTTTCCATAGAAGCAAACGGCACTAGTATTGAAGCTCTGTGCAGAGAGATATCCCAGTCGTAATGGGAAAAGGTCAGTGTAGTCGACCCCTGTAACATGAGAGACTTTGACTAATAAACTGTACTAATTGGCCCGACCAAAAATTCTAGAAAAAAATATATAGGTGGGGACATGAGTCTAGTTTCAGGGAAAAATCACAAAACTTATTTTCGAGTTGTGAAACTCAAGATATGATTTTTGAAGCGACTAGTACTCAGACTGGATAGTGTCTGGAAAAAAAAAATTTTAAAAGTCTGTCAACACCTCGTATTCGACTCCGGTGACGGTCTCGGGTTCAGGGTGTTACAGCATATCTGTACTGTTACTATCACTGAGATGGGTTCAAGCCTAAACTGATATTGATACTATAATGGGCTAAGGCCCTAACTGAGACTGAACCATTACTGAATTAGGCTTAGGCCCAGACTGTATATGCTCACTGTTTGCTATTTGAAATGAGATTACACACTGAGTTTTCATAACTCACCCATCTGTTTATCTGTATAGGTAATCCCCAGACTTAGGCAGATCAGTGCTGTGAGGGGCTCAAAAGTGGCCACACAATCACACATACTTTCATATTTTATTTTTAAATTATAAGTAATTTCATTTTGGGTATTTTTTTGTAATAGGGCCTTTATGGATTTTTACTTTCGTTTGGGTTTTTATTTATTATGGTTTATAACTGCTAGTAATAGGGGAAGATGCAAGTTTTCAAAAAAAAAAAGTAAATGTTTTTCAAAAATACCTCGAATACACAACCTGTTTTAAGAGCTTCCGCAAGAAATAATGTTTTGAAAATTAATGATGTTTTAATATGATTAACTTTTTGCCAAACGACTTACATTTGGAAGTGAACGAGACATCCTAAAATCATAGTTAAGATCACCAAGAGGTTAAATATAGAATAGGTCTTTCAACAATATCTTGCTTTATGAAAAGCACTTCAATGTCACATCACCAGATTTGGCCATAATGTCCAGGCCGGGTTTGGGGTGTTACATTTAGTGGTAATAGAGCCAGGTTGCAAAACATGGTTGTGGATTTGGGTTTCTTTTAAAACTTGAAATTTCTAAAAAGAACTGTTTTAAATAATTTGAAGTATTTTGAAAAGTTTTACTGAAGGTGTGGTACATTGAGTCTGCGGCGCCGATTCTATAAGTCTTCTGAAATTATTGTTTGATTAAATTAAAATACTGAGACTACTATAGGTAGTAGACTATACTGAAATACTCTATCTAGGGTAAACTAAAAACTGTAGTAAGATTGCGATATGTGAAAATGAACTTTGAATTACTAATATTGTTTCCCATAAAACCTCTGTAATAGCCCAAAATTGGGTCTAGTTGGAACAGAGGTTTCGGGACCACAAAATATGAGATATAAATAATTATTTTATTATTATTTTGAGGTCTATGATATGATTGCATGATTGTGTGAAAATTTCGTGAAGAAATTCTATGCATAAAGTGCTTAAACTGAAGTTACGGACTAAATTGAATAAGTTGCAAAACTTGCATTCTAGAAGTTTCTAGTATGAAATTGATTTGAAATATTAATTAGGAGGTCTTAAATAGCAATTTGACCAATTTCTAAGTTATGGACAAAAATTGGACATGGATGGAATTTTTGGAAAGTTTAGTAGTAAGGGTATTTTGGTCATTTAGGGGTAAAATGAATTAAAATACAAAATTAAAAGCCAATTTTGCTCATCTTCTTCACCATGGACGTGTATACCAAGGGAGACTCCATGGATAGGGTTTTCAAGCTTTCCAAGCTCAATTGTAAGTCCGTTCTAACCCCGTTTTCAAGTTCTTTACGTTTTTGGAGTCCCGGTAACTTGATTTAGCTTATGCTAGCACTAGTTCAACCTAGGGTTCATATTTGGAAAAATACCCATAGGTAAAATTTGTGTATTCTGGTGTTTTATGATACAATATGAGGTTTTAAATTATGTTAGACAACTTGTGCTACTCGGTTTTAAGTGAAAACGAGCAAAAGGGCTTAATCGGTAAAAATACCTAATAGTCATAAGTATATGTTAGAGTGAGAATTTGATGTTGCCATAGAAGGGAAAAGTGATCATCATGTCATAAAACATAAGAATAAGGGATGAAGTTTAATTCCCGAGCCTAGGGGCAAAAGTGTAAATATGCAAAAGTTTAAGGGCAAAATTGTAATTTTTCCAAAGTTTGAGTTAAGGACTGTTTTGAATATTATATTAAGTAAATAAGTAAAATATGATGTTTTAGATCCTGGAAAATGAGATTTGAACCTAGAATGTGAGAAAAATCGAAAATTGGGAAAGTTGGTAAAATGGCCGTTTTAATATCAAGGTAAGTTCATATGTATAATAAGCATTAATTTATGCATGTTTCAATGTAAAATTGATATATTTACTATGATCTCCGAGGTGTTGAAAGTATGTAAGTTTGTATGATAATAATACAACAATAATGCTGTAACTTATATTTGAAAGTTAAATTTAGTGAATTAATTGAATTATGTTAAATTAAATGATTATGGTGCCAAGTTTATGAATTGATTTAAAAATATGTCTATGGTACATGAAGTGCATTGAATTATCATACATAAATGTGATTTCTATGATTATGGATATTATGGGAAATTGTAAGTTCATATGATTTTTAATAAGACAATGTGTAATTTCATGTTATTGCGTTGATATTAAATGAGATGTAATTAAGTTTAGATGTACGTAATACATCACTATTACTTGTATTATGATATTTTATAAAAATATTGGAAATATGTTTGTGGATAATTACTTGACTGGTGAAATTGTTGGAAAAGAGAGAGAAATCCCAGTTGAACCTTCGGAAAGATTGGATGATACGATGGTATGTAGCTAGGTCACATGTATAGTGCTAAGTGCACATCATGTGTACAAGAGAGCTACAAGACATTATGATGTAGCTAGGTCGCATGGGTGATACTATGTGTACACCATGTAGACAAGAGAGCTACGGGATATATGTAGCTAGGTCGCATGCGTGGTTCCAAGTGAAGGACACCATGTAGACAAGAGAGCTACGAGATAAACTGGCTAGGTCACATGGGTGGTACTAAGTGTTCACCATGTGTACAAGAGAGCCGAACTATATGATGAGTGGAGCTATATGCTGAAACCACCAAGTATCAAGGATTCATCCGAAGTGTTCAACGGGAGACTCTCTATGTATTGCTTTGTGAGTTTTGTGATGAATAAGTGCAGGAACTTGGTTATGTGAATGATGTGTTCATTAAGTGACCAGGATGTGGTAAGGTTATAAACAAGTAAGTTATACATGAGGATGATTTTATGGTGACCTTGTGATCATGGGCCTATACTTGTGATGTATGAAATGTGGTGAAAATGATTTGTGATATGTATGTTAAAATAAGGTTAATACAAAGAAAGTGTGAAAGAATGAATTAGCAATAAAACTATTTTGGACAGTAGCAGTGACGTGATTTTGAAAAATCACCAAAAATAGTATAAATTGAATCAGAGACTGAATGAGATATCAAATTAAAGATTAATGAGTCTATTTTGAATGATTACGTTTTTGTGATATTTATGTTTTTGTGAGACTGATTCGGAATGATTACGTGATCCCCTATTTTGACTTCGGAAAATAAAAAAAATTTGGAGAAAAATAATTAGAGGCTCAAAATTATATTTTTAAAATCCATAATGAGTCTATTTTCAAGATAAATCAACAAGAACATTATCCGAGTTCTGTACTGTGAGATAATTGTTTTTTAGTGAAGAGAGGTCAGAATTGTCAGAAAGTGAAACAGGGGAAATTTTAATGAATAAACTGTACTAATTGGCTAAACCAAAAATTAAGAAAATTTTATGTGGAAAGATATGTGAGTCTAGTTTCAGGGGAAATTTACAGATCTTAATTTGGAGCTCTATAGCTCGAATTATAAATAATTAAGTGACTATGACTCGTGTGGATAGTTTGATGTGAACATTTATTAGTAAATTGTGAAATCGTACTTACAAGAATGCTATATACATTAAGGGTGTGGAATGGAGAGGAGGAGGAGAAAAATAAATATATGTGGAATACATGGAAACTATGGTATATGAAATATTGATATAATGAAATAAATGATATGTGTTTATAAGAAAATAAAAAGAAAATGTTATGTACCATGACATGTATATATATATGACTAGTCTCAATGTAATGCTTGTTGGGTATGGAATTGAATTGAAATGTTTCAGGAAAACATGTTATTCTGCGCATCTGAATCGTGGTATTTTATAAAGATATGATCTATCTTTAAATATGAATGCTTGATGATTAAGCTGAAGATATTTGGTAAGATGATAATCTTGGTATAAATGTATAAGTGGTACTATAATAAACAAGGTAAAATGAGTATGAGAGACACATGTATGATGACATACAAATGCTATGTTTGTGGTTTAATTGAGGATGTTTAATCATTAAATGAATACCATGTTATATGCTTTTTATTTTGTATAAGTGTGTAAGAGATCAAGGTTGACCAAAGCTTGGAAAATAGCCTAGGTATATTCCATACAGGCAGAGACACGACCATGTATCTAGCCGTGTATGGAACACGACTTTGGGACATGGGCGTGTGGAGCCTTAAAGCATGAAATTTCCAAGATTTTCGTAAGTTCTCGGTTTAGTCCCAAACTTTTTCTAAAGTATGTTTTGGGCTCCGTAGACTCAAATAAGGGACTTTGTGTAAGAGAATGAACGCTTTGAAATATGAATAAAATTTTATGGCTCGTATTTTAGTTTAATGTTTGTATGTTTGTCTGGTAACGCCTCGTACCTTAGCCCGGCCTCGGATACGGGTACGAGGTGTTACAACATCCAGTAATAAACATTGAAATTGTAAATTGATGCATAAAACTTTTAATACAGATAAAACATAAAGCGATAATGAGCATCAGAGGTACTCGTGGCTGCGTCTTTGTCATCTAGCCACATGCCTAATGTTGAAGCTAGAGAGGCGCCAATTTCACCTGAGATTGAGACTGGGTCTCATGATCGTATGGTTGGGGACGACACACTGTCCCAAGCTATGTTACAGATTCCAGAGAGGATCACTTGGCCCAAAACGAGTGTTGTGGGCCATGGGTCAGTTACAGAACGACTTCGATCTAATGGAGCTGAGATTTTTAGGGGTATTACTAGAGTTGCCCCTAATGTGGCTGAGTATTGGATTGAGCCCACAAAGAGAATCATGGACGATCTCGACTGCACTCCCAAGTAGAAACTAAAGAGTACAGTGTCACTACTACAATATGAGGCTTATGAGTGGTGGCTTACGGCTAAAGAATGCACTCAGCCCGATCGACTGACCTGGGAATTTTTCAAGACTACTTTTCAGGGAAAGCATGTGGGTGCTAGTTATGTGGATGCCAGGAGGAGGGAGTTTCTAAATCTGATTCAGAAGGATAAACCAGTGGCTAAATATAAGCTAAATTTTTGCGATTAAGCCGCTATGCGCTAGGGATGGTGGCGACTGAGTACGAGTTATGTGTTCATTTCTAGGATGGCCTCAGGGATAGTTTACGGGTTCTGATTGCTCTGTAGAAGAAGCAAGATTTTGCTGCATTGGTTGATAAGGCGAAGATCGCTGAAGAGGTGAAGCGCACTGAGCACCAGAACCGTGAGAAGGAGAGAGGTAGGAACAAGAGGGATTCGGAGCCCTCAAGTTCCTTTCTAAGGCTTAAGAAAAAGGCCAGAGTTGATGGGCCAGTCAGAGTTGGGGCCCCTGCTACTGTTATTAGACTGCTGTCCTGTGTTGATTGTGGGAGACGCTATCAGGGTGAGTGCTGGAAAAGGATTGGGGCATGTTTGAGATGCGGATCATTGGAGCATCGTATCAGAGATTGTTCACGAAGGCCCGATTAGATGCAAACTACGAGTATGGGTACTATACAGTTGCTGTGGGGTATTCAGCAACCACCGAGAGGCTGTGGTCAGGCCAAAGGTGGTAATGGTTTGGGACATGCTCAGAGGGCACCCTGAGGTGCTTGTCATACTGAGGTAAGGCAACCAGCCTTGGTTTATGCTGCACGTCGCCAAGAGGATGGAGATGCTCTGGATGTTATCACGGGTACGTTCTTTATCTATAATGTATCTTATACTGCACTGATAGATATAGAATCTACTTATTCCTATATAGTTTGTACTGTGCCTAAGACGCTGGGTATCTTAGTGGAGAGCACTAGAGTGAGGTTACTGTGTTGAGTCCATTGGGGCAGTCAGTAAGGGTAAATAAACTGTTTAGAGATGTACCTTTGGAGGTTCAAGGAGTTATCTTTTTAGCGGATTTGATGGAACTTCCTTTTGGAGAATTTGACTTAATTCAGGGAATGGACTGGCTGGTTAAACATCAAGTGAGCTTGGATTGTGTTACTAAGTGGATGGTACTAAGAACTGCGGAGGATAATGAGTCTGGGTTACCTCTAAATCATGAAGTTGAGTTTGGGATTGAGCCCCTTCCCGGTACAGCTCCGGTGTCCATCGCCCCTTATAGAATGACACCAAAGGAGCTTGTGGAGCTTATAGCTCAGATTCAAGAATTATTGGATCATAGGTTCATCCGACCTAGTGTGTCTCCATAGGGAGCACTAGTTTTGCTTCTGAAAAAAAGGATGGAGCCATGCGTATGTGCATCGATCACTGATAATTGAATAAATTAACCATTAAGAATAAGTACCCCCTACCGAGGATAGATGATCTGTTCGACCAGTTTCGACGAGCTTCGATTTTCTCTAAGATTAATCTCAGATCGGGGTACCATCAACTAAGGGTTAAAGAGACTTGTAACACCCTATACCCATAACCCACACCGGGGCAGAGTACAAGACATTACTTAACTTGATCTCATGTATACAACCATCATCTCTGTTAGAATTGGACCATCATCAAGCTTCTCAGATCTCTTCAAGAAATGTCGATCTAGCTCTCATCTCTGTTAGAACTGAACCATCATCAGGCAAAGTCATATTGACATTCATTGCTCTCAGTGCGAATAACGATTTTCTACTCAATGCATCAGCGACGACATTCGCTTTTCCCAGATGGTAATCTATTACCAACTTGTAATCCTTTAATAGCTCTAACCATCGGCATTGCCGCAAATTCAACTCCTTTTGAGTCATCAAGTACTTTAAGCTTTTATGGCTGGTGAATACCCGACATTTCTCGCCATATAAATGGTGTCTCCAAATTTTCAACACGAACACGATGGCAGCCAACTCTAAATCATGCATCGGGTAGTTCTTCTCATGTGGCTTCTGTTGTCTTGAAGCCTAAGCTATGACCTTACCTTCTTTCATAAGCACACACCCCAAACCATTCAAGGAGGCATCTCTATATACCACAAACTCCTTCCTCGACTCCAGTTGCACTAATATTGGGGCCCCGGTCAACAAAGCCTTTAATTTCTTGAAATTTCGTTGACACTTTTCTATCCATTCAAACTTGACATCTTTCTGTAGCAGCCTTGTCATTGGGGTGGCTATCATAGAAAATCTGTTTACAAACTGTCTGTAGTATCCAACTAAACCTAAAAAGTTTCAGACTTCTATCACATTCCTCGACGGTTTCCACTCCACAATAGTCGAGATCTTGCTTGGATCAACACGGATCCCATCACCTGACACAATGTGTCCTAGGAATCTAACCTCCTTAAGCCAAAATTCACTCTTACTAAACTTAGCGTACAATTGCTTGTTTCTCAAGGTTTGCAATACAACTCTCAAATGCTCCACATGCTGACTCTCATCACGTGAATAAACCAATATGTCATCGATAAAGACGACGATAAACTTATCTAGATAAGGTCGAAAAATGCGGTTCATCAAATCCATAAACACTACTAGGGCATTAGTCAAACCAAAGGGCATGACGAGGAACTCATAATGCCCATATCTCATCCGAAAAGCAGTCTTTGGTACATCTTGCTCTTTTACTCTTAACTGGTAGTATCTGGATCTTAGATCAACCTTGGAAAATATCGAGGATCCCTTTAACTGATCAAACAGGTCATCGATCCTTGGCAAAGGATACTTGTTCTTCACTATTACTTTATTAAGCTGTCTATAGTTGATACATAATCTTATCGACTCATATTTCTTTTTCACGAAGAATACCAGAGCACCCCATGGCAAAAAACTTTATTTCGCAAAGCCTTTTCTGTTAGTTCTTGTAACTATGCTTTCAACTCCTTTAACTCCATTAGAGACATCCTATACAGAGCAATCAAGATGGGTGTCGTACCAGGAACCAACTCAATTCCAAACTCAACTTCCCTCACCGGAGGCAATCAAGGTAATTCTTCTAGAAATACGTTTGTAAACTCACAAACCACTAGTATCGATTCAATCTTCAACTCAGGCACTTGAGTATTCAACACTAAAGCTAGAACAGCCTCTTATCCTTGTCTCAAATATTTCTCAACAGTTAAAGACGATATTACTACAGGCAGATTATCAGATCCATCTGGTCCAACTCGAAGAACATTCCCATCCTCACATTTCAACTCAATTATCTTTTTCCCGCAGTCCACTACAACACTATAAGCAGTCAACCAATCCATCCTAAGGATTACATCAAACTCATTAAATGGAAATAACATCTAGTTAGCTGGAAAACAATGACCTCTATTTGTCAAAAGGCAATTTCTACATACTTGGTCCACTAGTACATGTCTGCCTAAAGGATTGGACTCAGTGGACTCTACTAGCATACTCATGCGAGGTAGCAAATCCATACAAATATAAGAATGGGTAGACCTCGGGTCAATTAAAGCGACAATATATATTTCATGGATAGAAAAGGTAGCCGTGATTACGTCGGGAGACTCTACCTCTTCCCAAGCTCGAATAGCATAAGTCCTTGCAGGCGCTCTGCCCTTGGACTTCACCCCGGCATCTCTTAGCGTGCCTCTACTGCTAGCCCCACTGCCGAGGTTCTTCTGCGATCTACCCTTCAAAAGAGCACTACTTGCTTTCACATCTTGTTTTCTCTCTCTCATCCAATTCAGGATATCGTAGATGAAGTGTTCCAATGATCCACACTTGAAACAACCCCTTTTGTTCCCTCGGCACTTGCAAAAATGACGTCTACCACATTGCAAGCATTTTGACCTATTTGGCCGAGTGCTACCAACACTTGCGACCAAAGTGGTCTGGGCTTTCGAAGTTGTGTTCTGTCGTTACTTGTTCTTATTCGAATACCCCGCCGAAGCATTCGATCGGATAGTAAACTCTCTCAATCTTTTAGGCAAGGACTGATATGATTTTCCCATTTGTCTCTTCTTTGTATCCCGTGACTCAAAAGCCACTTTCCTCTTTTCTTTAATAAACTCTTTGTCCTTACAGGCTCTTTCAACAAATGCTATAAATTCCTGTAGCTCTAAAATGCCACTAAACACTTGGATATCTTCATTGAGGCCATCCTCAAACGTCTTACACATAGTGGCTTCTGTAGATACGAACTCACGCATACTTGCTAAGCCTTACAAACTCACGTTTATATTCCGTCACTGACATTTGACCTTGCTTTAGCTCTAGGAATTCCTTCCTCTTTTGGTCTATAAATCTTTTACTAATATACCTTTTTCAAAATTCCTCCTGAAAGAATTCCAACGTGATCCTCTCTCTCGGCACGACGGACACGAGAGTGTTCCACCACTGATAAGCCAAATCCCATAGAAGCGACACTGTGCATTTCACGCATTCTTCAAGTGTGCATGATAGTTCATCCAATACCCTAATGGTATTTTCTATCCAAAACTCTGCTCTCTCCGGGTCATCATCTACGCTAGCCTGGAATTCCTCGGCCCTTTTATTTTTGGATCTTGTCTACCGAAGGCTTTCCTCTTCTAAACATGTCCGCACATTGCGGAGCTACCGGGGCATACTGAAGATCGAATAAGGTGGGGGAGGTAGAGTGTTCGGATTCGTACGAACAAACTCTGTGTACCAAGCATCCATCATTCGGAGGTAGGCTTCTCTAGCCCCTTCGTCTTGGCCCATAGTCACGGGCTCGCTCTCAACTGGCGCGGTCCATTCAGCGGTAGCCGGTGCATTACTTTTCACATCATCTGTCGTGGCTCCATCAGGATCCATTTTTTATATAAAAACATAATTTATAATCGTTAGAAATCGTCACACTATCAATATATAATTATGGTATGTATGGCTAAACTCATACTCTTGCTAGGTTAGTCCTAGAACCGACTAAACCATAACTCTAATACCACTAAATGTAACACCCTATACCCGTAACCCACACCGGGGTAGAGTACAAGACATTACTTAACTTGATCTCATACATACAACCAAATTCAACATTCTCGAAACTCGGTACAAATTAAAACATTTTCAATTTCTACTTTAATCTTCTTATTATGGGTCTACAAGTCCCAAATCGATCATTGATAGCTATTCAAAACCATTCCAGGCCCTTACTGCATACTGAAGCGTGTAGGACTGGTTGTCTATCAGTTAGAGTTACCTCTGGAGTTAGACCAGATTAACGATGTGTTCCACGTCTCTATGTTGAAGAGCTACCTCCCTAATCCCACGCATGTTATTTTGATTGAGAAGATTGAGGTTAGGCCAAATCTAACTTTTGAGGAAGAGCCGGTTCAGTATTGGATTGTGATGTAAAAGTTTTAAGAAGGAAGTCTATCCCACTTGTTAAGGTACTTTGGCGTAATCACAGCTCTAAGGAGGCCACATGGGAACCCGAGGAGGTGATGCAACAACAATACCCTTCTCTATTCTGATAAGGTAAATTTCGAGTCTAAAATTTTCTTTTAGGGGGTAGAGTTGTAATGCCCCAAAAATCCTTAAGTTTATTTTTGTATGTTTGTGACACACAAATGCATGTCTACTTTAGTGGTTAAGTGTCCTTGGAAGAGTCTGAGAAGTCTTGGGTTCAAGCCTTGGATTGTGTAGAAGTTTTTTTTTAATAGGAATAAATCCTGTCTCTAGTCAGTAGGCTTTTCAATAAATGTGGGTATTTTATGTTAGAAAGGGCCTGCTGGTCTAGAGGATAGACGACATGTTGTTGTTTCATGAGGTCTAAGGTTCGAGTCCTGCATTGAGCAATGGGAGCATTTTATTTTGCTACTATGGCTATGTAGGAGTTCTAGTCAACTTGAACTATTGAAGTGTTTGAGTGGATTTTGAATTAGGTAGTTGAGGGAGGAGTGGACGATATAGAGGGATTTGGGGAGGAAATTATGGGAAGTTGAGGAGAGAGGGAGTGTTGTGCCGAATTTAGATTGTGGGCACTCAAGAATTTTGGCTGAGGTTGGTTGTTCTCTCAAGTTTTCAGTTTCTATCTGCTCTTGAGGTTCTTTGGTGCTTGGAGGCCGAATGTTGTTAGGGTTCCTTCTGGGCATCTTTCTGTTTTGCCTATTTCGACTGTTCTTTGCTGCTTGGAGGCCGAATGTTGTTGGGGTTCCTTTTGGGTATCTTTCTATTTTACCAATTTCAACTTTGGCAATTGTTTCTTTTTCTTTGATATTGATCTTTCGGGTACCTTTCGGTTCTATTTTGCTTTTGATTTTGCTCTTCCCTTCAATCCTCTTTCCCACTGATCATCCTTCTTCTCTCCCTTTTCCAGTTGATTTTCCTCTTTGGCCGAATATCCTTTCACCTCTCTCTCATAATCGGTTTTCTCCTTGGCCAATTGCTTCTTTTTCTCTTTTTCTCAAGCTCTTTATTTTCTATCGATTGCACAATTGGTTTGGGTTCTATCCCCTAGCCGTGTCTTAATTGTTCCCTTCCCTTCTTGGTCCATTGAGTTGCCATCACTACCATAAAGTTCCGGTCCCATTATTGTTTTTCTTTCCCTTCTCCCATTGTCGTGTATTGAGTTTTGCTACTGTCCCGATTTGTTTCCTGGCTTTGCCCCTTAGTGAGTTTTCAATCACTTT
This sequence comes from Gossypium hirsutum, assembly GCF_007990345.1. Taxonomy (NCBI): domain Eukaryota; kingdom Viridiplantae; phylum Streptophyta; class Magnoliopsida; order Malvales; family Malvaceae; genus Gossypium; species Gossypium hirsutum. The sequence continues at coordinate 69,714,524 of NC_053433.1, forward strand.
TCTTTGGCTGAATACTCTCTCTCTTTTCTCCCTTTCAATTCTCTTCTCCCTTTGTGTGGTTGCCGAATATTTCTTCTCTTCCCCTCTCCTGCCTTTCAATTTTTCTCTGAAAAGGGGAAAGTTGGTGTTGGTTACTTTTGTTCAAAGTGGACTGCTTTCGGTTGGTAAGTCTTTTGGTAACGCACAAAAGTGTGTCCCAATTGATTTGGAATATTTCATTCGTTAATTATGTTAAGGTCCTAATCCTCTGTTGTGTCAAATGTTGACTTGACAGCATTGAATCACATCAGACTTGGTTTGCCAGTAGAATCATAGGCTATATCATTCGGAGCAGTAGGGGTAAGTAACATAATTGAAGTTCGATTGTTGTTTTATTTGTATTGGTTCTAAGTGTGACTAATGTTAGGCATGGAATTTCCATTCGTTTTAGGTGTGGGTTATCTCAGGAGCATTGCATATCAAAGATCAGATCAGGTGTATAAACACTATCTAAACTATGGAAATCGACAAAAGCCAAAATAAGAAAACATTGTCGCTACACAGGCGTGCGCTTGCTCATGTAGTGGTTCATGTGACTAAACATGGACGTTTAATCAATAAGGCCGACCATGAGCGATTTCATGGGTCGAGGCTGTCTTGGGCCATCTCGAGCTGAACTAGGCTGTGTGGGCTCCAAACGGGTAAACCACACGGACGTGTGGAGAATATCAGGCCAGGCTATGTAATCCACATGGCCAAGGCCATTTTTGGGCTATGTGGGCCACACAGGCATGTGGGGCCACATGGGTCCGCAAAATGGGCCATGGGCCCATTTTCACTGTTGGACTATTAAGGTTGTACGGTTCACTCGAGAAGACTGTGGACCTACTGTTGGATGGGTAAGTTTACCTAGACCCTCTAATTGATAAAATAACTATTATGCCCCTATGTGATAAAATGACTATTATGCCCCTATGTGATGTATGACTGTATTTAGCATGCTATTATAACTGTATTGAGTACATGTATGGTATTATGACATGACATGACATGATGCTTGATGTGTTGCATGGGGTTGGGTTATGTTATGATTGGAGGAAGTTTACTGTACTGGCAGCTCTACTACAATTACTGTTTAGTGCTGCAACCAGTACTATTTGGAGTGTAGGGATGGGTGGATTGACTATATCCCCACATGGAGTGCAGGGTTGGACGGAGATGGAGTGTAGAGGCTGGCTGGGTAAGATCTCATCATTGCATAACTGTATTGTTTGTAACACCCCTTACCCGGCCCAGACGTTATGGCTGGATTTGACATGCCACATCGAAGCATTCAAAACATTTCCGATCCAGAAAGAAAACTTACTAAGTGTTTTAAAAGATGATTTCATTATAGGTTAAAGTGAATGGAAGCTGTGCATCAGGTAGGAAACCGGAAAGAGGAGGTGAGTCCATCGGACTGCTTAAGTACCAAACTCCCTTCGGATCCAATCCTAGACATGCAAACCGCCATTGCCATACCTTAACGTCATGTATATTTCTAGGAAACCAATTTGATTAAGTCCTTTTTAGGAAAAGTGATTAATTTTGGAAAATATCTTCATTGTGGAAGCTTTGCTTGTTTTTGTGTTATTTTGAAATCAATTACCGTTTTTGAAAACGCGCCCTAAAGCTATCCAATTTCAACAGTTAAATATAAATATTACCTATCTTAATAAAACATATAAAAACCATCAAAAATAAATAAGTGGCCTTATTACATTTAAAAGCCCAAAACCTCAAACGTAATTAAAAGGATGTCCAGCCAGAAGGAAATCAAACTTTCAGAACGGGTGGCCACTCCGAATTCCCTCACAGCTCCAAGCCCACTATGGTTGGGGATTACCTGCGTGGATGAAAATAAAAGGGGTGAGTTTGGGGAAACTCAGTGTGTAAATTAACCCAACCATAGCCTATATCAGCTCAAACCACAAAAATAGAATAAGTTGGCCTTAGCCCAGAACAGAATTCAGAATAAATCCCATAGGCCCATAACAGAACAGAACGTATATTACATGTTTATGCAGAAACCCAACCATATCCAACCGTATACACCCCCGTACCAACCTTACACCGTGTGGGGAGACAACTCGACCCACCTAACCGCTACACACCACAGAAATCGCAGCGAGGCTGCCAGATATTGTCACGGAGTCACCAGATACAGATATTGTGGCAGAGCCACCAGAACAAATATACGTGGTAGAGCCACCAGATCAGATAATTGTGGCATAGCCACCAGGACATATATATGTGGCAGAGCCACCAGATCAGATAATTGTGGCATAGCCACCAGGACGCTTCCTCCATAATATAACCCATGTCCCCATGCAACAGATATATAATCATGGCATACATCATACAGAATCAGATCGTCATGCTTTTTAGTCAAAATTAACCCTAGGGGTATAACGGTAATTTTGCACTTAGGGGTATAACAGTAATTTTCCATACATAGGGGTATTATAGTAATTTAGCTACTTTTAGGGTTTTCATGCATATCCTAACTATTTACGTGCTATCAGAACACTTACCGCGCATACTTACCAAATTGGGCCCGTTGGCCCATGAACCCGATCTTTGGCCCATTAAGCCCAAATTATCAAAATGTACGAAATCGCGCATACTGCAGTTTATTACTTTAGATTACCAAATATACAAACCCAAATATCTTACGAGCATTCGCACACTGGTAAATTCCCAAAATACTGACTTTTCGGCATTTCGGCTTTTCGACTTTTGCCAATCTAGTCTATGAGAGGGTGTCAGTTACACACCTGTTTGCGATGATATGCTGACGAGATCCACACACGAGCCGCCTACAATTGGATTACTAACACATTAATCTAACTATTCAAATACAAGCTACGTATTAACCCCTTACAATATTCGCCCAACCACACCTACAGATCATAGTAAGCTTATAAGAAAACAATAAGCAACTCATTAACAAATTTTTGTCAATGTTTACCACATAATCATAATTTCACTGCAAGCTGTCTTCCTAAGAAATAGTCACTAAATTATTTATAACTGGAGCTACGAAACTCAAAATCAAGTGCCGTTAATTTTCCTTGAAAATAGACTCATATATCTTCTATCCATAAAATTTTCAGAATTTTTGGTATGGCCAATCAATACCAGATTTTTCTTAAATTTCCCATGTTTCACTGTTTGACTAATCTGACCACTCTTCATTTCGAATCAAATTTCTTATTGTACAGAATTAAAAATATGTTCTCGTTTATTCTATTTGAAACTAGACTCATTAAGCTTTAATTACATAATTTATGCAGCTTCTAACTCATCTCCCAAATTTATGGTGAATTTCCAAAGTCACGTTACTGCTGCTGTCCCAAGCAGATTTATTACCAAATCACTCTTTCACACCTAACTTGCATGCTTGTTATTTAAACATGTATATCACCAATCAATCATCACATATCTATGATTTTACTTAAGTATAATCTCCATTTCATCATTTTAAAGCACAACATGTTAGCCAATTTTTCCCCTTAGCATCTAAGGCACATGCATGCTCATTTGTTTGGCTCAACTTCACCTATCTTCCATTTTTCATCAAAAGAACATGAAACAACAACCATTTCCTTCATTTTAATTCATGACTAAATGCTCACAACACAACTAAAAACCAAAATATGCTTCAAAAGTTAAGGTAGAATCAAGAAGAACTCATGAACATCAAGATAGAAGCAAACTACCATGAACTTACCTTCAATTTTCTTCCCCAAGTGACCGAACATTCAAGAGCTTTCTCCTCTCCTTTCTCTTCTCTAACTTTCGGCTATGATGAACAAAGATGGACAAAACTTTGTTCTTTTCACCCCTTTTTCTTTTAATAAAATTTCATATTTCATCCATTTAATTCTTTAATACAGACGACATGAAATGCCCATCATGGAACATTTACTTAAACCATTATCATGGAACATTTACCTAACCCATTATCATGGAATATTTACCTAATCCATTATCATGGAACATTTACCTAACCCATTATCAATTTGTACCATGAATTATGGATATCAAGTGCTCATATTGTCTACAACAACATGATGGCTGGCCACTTCATGTAAAATGGGAGGTTTGTCATGCAAATCCTCCTATTTTGCACTCCTATTTATTTGGCCACTTCAATTTAGCCTATAGCATTTTCAAACATTTTCATATAGGTTCTATTTCATAATTTCACCCCCTTTTTCTTATGGAACAAAAATTAACTAAAATTGCCGGGTTCTATCTTAAGCTTGGGCCTTCTAGAGGCCCACTAACATAATTAAACCTATGCCAACATTCACAGAATTCCCAAAAATTGGGGCGTTACATTGTTATTGCCACTCAGATGAGCTCAAGGCCAAATTGATACTGATACTATAATGGGCTAAGGCCCTAATTGAGACTGAATCATTACTGAATTGGGCTTAGGCCCAGACTGTATATGCTCACTATTTGCTGTTTGATATGGGATTGCACACTGAGTTTTCATAACTTACCCATCTGTTTATCTGTACAGGTAATCCCCGGACTGAGGCAGATCGATGCTGCAAGGGACTCAAAAGTGGCGACACAACCGCACAGACTTTCATATTTGATTTTTAAATTATAAGTAATTCCATTTTGGATATTTTTTTTGTAGTAAAGCCTTTATGGATTTTTACTTTAATTTGGGTTTGTATTTGTTTTGATTTATAACAGCTAACAATAGGGGAAGACGCGGGTTTGTAAAAAAAAAGTAAATGTTTTTCAAAAATACCTTGAATACACAACCTGTTTTAAGAGCTTCTGCAAGAAATAACGTTTTGAAAATTAATGACATTTTAATATGATTAACTTTTTGCAAACGACTTACATTTGGAAGTGAATGAGATATCCTAAAATCATCGTTAAGATCACCAAGAGGTTAAATATACGACGGGTCTTTCAACTATATCATCGTTAAGATCACCAAGTTGTAACACCCCTTACGCATGTCTGACACCGAAACAGGGTACAAGGCATTACCAGACTTAAACATACACATTCATACAAAAAACCAGGCCATAAAATCTCTTTTAATTCAAAACCTTTCAAACACATGAATTCCGTCCCTTATTTGGGTCTGCAAAGCCAAAACATTCATCGGAATTGATTTGGGACTAAACCGAGAACTTTAAGAAGTTTAGGAAAACTTAGAAAATTTTCCCATGAAATAGGATCACACACCTGTGTGGACATAGGGATACGCCCGTGTCTTCAGGCCATGTAACTCTCTATTTATAACGTCAACATACACATAGAACCAAACAGCCGAGCCACACACTCGTGTCTCCAGGCCGTGTCCCTCACACGGTTGAGACACACGGCTGTGTCTCAGCCGTGTGGCCAACACTTAGGCTATTTTCCAAGCCTTCATGTAACCCATAATCTTTTACAACCTTATACACATCAAAATCACAAATCATGGCATCATTCTAGTGATTAAACACTCTTTATTAAGATACATCCTTAACATTAACATGTCCTCTTACAAGTAATGCATCTACTCATGCAAAACCAAGTCTAGACTCCTTGTTTCACATTTATAAGAATTGTCATTTTCATGACCACTTTTATCATTATACTATGGTTGCCAACTTATTCATCAAGCACTCATGTTCAATCATTATCACGTTGTGTTTATAACTGTAATTACTATGTGGCTATGACCTCCTCAGTTGGTCATAGAGCATACATCCAACACACATGTCATATTACTAACCATGCATGGAAAACAAACATAATCACATTATAAACATTAGATATGAAATGAATAGCTAGGCTTACAAGCCATAATCAATATGAGCCACATCCCATTGCCATATACATATAACTCAATATAAGCCAACACATTTGGCCAAAGAAAAATAATACATGCCAATCAACTAGATCTCTATACATGCCACTCACTTGAAATTTCTAATATATTCTTCATTATTCCAAAGATAGTGACTTGATAGTGTGATGCTGCCTCCGATGATCTCCAACCTCGAGCTAACCTGACAAGCTAAGAGAAATGGAAAGCAGGGAGTAAGCTTCATGTTTAGTAAATCCATATGAAAATAATAAGAAATTTATCAATATGCTTTCACCAATTCTTACAACATGATCTCAAGGAAATATTGTCATTATTGCCTTTTTACCTATGTTCAAGTCAAGCTATTTTCTTGAGTCACAATCACTAAATTATTTATATCTGGAGTTACAGAACTCCAAATTAAGATATGCTATTTTTCCCTGAAACTAAACTCACATATCTTCTTACCATAAAATTCTAAGAATTTTTGGTTTATCTAATTAGTACAATTTATTCTATAAAGTCACCCCTGATTCGCTGCCTGACAGCTTTGACCAGTCTTTACTAAAAATAATTATCTCCTCATATGGAACTCGAATGATGTTCACATTTATTTCTCTTAAACATAGACTCATTAAAGAATCTAGGCATGCAAATTATAACCTTTTTTGTACAAATTTTTATGATTTTCTCAAATCAGAATAGGGGATTTCAAAATTGTTCTAACTATGTCTCACACAATTTCAAATATCTCATAATATGAAATTCTTTTGCTTACACCATTTCTTCTATGTGCAACTAGACTCAATAAGCTTCAATTTTATATTTTATTCAGTCTCTAATTCACTTTCTACTATTTTTAGTGTATTTTCAAAGTCGAACTACTGCTGCTGTTCGAAACCATTTTATTACTATATTTGACTCTTTCATGATCATTTTTAAATGGGCATTTATGCTAATCCATTTCTCCTTTCATGTTCATTAGGCCACCAAGTAAAGGAATATACATTTCATGTCTCAATTTAATGTGGCCTCAAAGTCTCACACATAATCATCAATCATATTTCAACCATCATGGTAAGAATACATATATGTACATCATAAACATAAAACCATAATTACAAGGTCACCACAATTTCATTTTCATAGGCATAACTTACTTATTTGTATCCTTACCAAAGGTAGGTTCCCAATAGAATTTGAGCTTTGAATACATACTTGTACCTTTTCAACATGCTCAAATATTTACCTTCTCACTTTTATCGCAAGCTTTGAACTATCTGTTGAACCACCTGGAATACTAGAGGATAATCGGGAAATCTTACACATATCAATGCCGGTGTCGTATCCCAGATATGGTCTTACACTGGCTCTCACACATCCGTGCCGATGCATGTCCCAGACATGTCTTACACTAGCACATCTCGTAGCCGATGCATGTCCCAAGCATGTATTACACTGGCTTACATCTCGAGGCTGATGCATGTCCCAGACATGTCTTACACTAGCTCACATAACAACAGTGTCTCGATGCCCGTATCCTAGGTATTTCCAAAGCTCCAACCGGGATTTCTCAATGGTCACATCATAGCCAAGCTCGTTCGAAGAATTGTTCATATAATTCACAAGGTTTATCACCATAAGAACATTCAGTTCATTTCATCATTCTAGAATTTGCTCATTTCAACAAGATATCATATTTCATAAATATGATTTTGCCCCTAAACTTCGTCAAAATTATGTTTTTGCCCCTAAACTTGTAAAATGATTTTTATTCAATTTTCTTACTCTTTAAGCCTAGCCGAACCATTTTCATAACTATAGCAACTCAAGATTTCAATTATTACAGACATTTACTCTCTATTTTACAAACTTTACAAAATGGTCTAATTTAGGTGTTTTTTATGAATACCCTTTCACCAAAGTTGTTTATTTAACAATCAAGATTCATTTTCTTCCATAAAAATTCAGCAAACAACATAAATATTCACATGAAAAAACTCTAGACTTTCGACCATTTTGCAAAATAATCCCCCCATTAGATAGCCCATGCTACAAGGATTCCAAAAATTCAAAAATTATAAAGAATGACTAAGAAAATCACTTACTTGCAAAGGGGTTAAGTTGCTAAAAATTTGAGCTTCAAAACCCCATTTTCTCTTATGTTTTTCGGTGGAGAAAAGATGGAGAAAAATGATGATATTTTTTCTCTTTATTTTATTTTATTCTTAGTCAAATAAGTCACCAAACTCACCTAACAATTTGAACTTTTTAATCACCTTGTCTCATGGCCGACCATCACTTATTTAATTGCCTATTTGCATTTAAAAAACCCCCAATTTTAATTCTCTACATTTGGGTACTAAAACAAAACTTTTACCCTTTATGCTATTTAGTCCTTTTTTGCAATTAAACATGCAATCGCTAAAATTATTTCACCAAAATATTCATGCACTCATATAATCATGCCACAACACATAAAATAATTCTCCGACTCTGGATTTGTGGTCCCAAAACCACTATTTCGTCTAGGCCCAAAATCAGGATGTTACAACAGTAACTCTTTGGGAAACACATCTGGATACTCATACAGAACTGGTACTGATTTGATCTTGTTTTCAGTCACTTTCGTATCAAGCACATAAGCAAAATAAGCTTCACAGCCCTTTCTCACATATTTCTGAGCTAACATCAATGAAATCACCGCTGGCAAGCCATTCAGATCATCTGACTCAATCCGGATAATGTCATTATTCTGACATCTCAAATCAATTGTCTTTCATTTGCAATTCACAATAGCATCATGCAACATTAACCAATCCATACCCAGAATTACATCAAATTCATCAAATGGTAACAACATCAAATCAGCCAAAAAATAAAAATCTTGAATCATCAATAGACAGTTCTTGCATACTTTATCAACCAACACACACTTGCCTAAGGGGTTTGTAACACCCCGAACCCGAGACCGGCACCGGAGTCGGACACGAGATGTTAACAAACTTTGAAAAATTTTTCCAGACACTGCCCAGTCTGAGTACTAGTCGCTTCAAAAATCATATCTTGAGTTTCACAACTCAAAAATCAGTTTTGTGATTTTTCCCTGAAACTAGACTCATGTCCCCACCTATGGATTTTTTTCTAGAATTTTTGGTCGGGCCAATTAGTACAGTTTATTAGTCAAAGTCTCCCATGTTACAGGGGTCGACTACACTGCCCTTTTCCCATTACGACTGGGATATCTCTCTGCACAGAGCTTCAATACTGATGCCGTTTGTTTCTATGGAAACTAGACTCAGAGAGGAATCCATACATATATGGTATGACCCCTAATTATCTCTGGTCAATTTATAGTGAATTTCCAAAGGCGGAACAGTGAATCCAGAAACTGTTCTGGCCCTGTTACACAAGAACCCGAATATCTCTTTCTGTACTGTTCCTATAATTGTTTCGTTACTTCCATATGAAAGTAGATTCATCAAGGTTCGATTACATAATTTATTCACTATTTAATTCCACTCCTACGAATTCTTGTGATTTTTCCAATCCACACCACTGCTGCTATCAGCTTCTGTTTTCAAAGTGAACCTTACCTAATTTGGGGTTTCATGGACCAACTAGGGCCTTGTCATACATAAGCCCACATATGATCATACTTAGCCATTCTAGTGGCTGATCATTTGCTCAACACTTCCATTCCAACATAGTTACATCATGAAACCATCTATACATTCATAAATACGAATGGTCTAATGCCATACTCCACTTCTACAAGCCATTTTCGCATGGCTGTACACTTATACATTTCATAAAGTACTCGAAAGACAACAATGGGTAGTCCTATACATGCCATATCAAAATTCAACCAAAATAGTACCCAAAAGAGCCTTTGATAGTGTGGGCGACTTCGACTTCAAGATCCCGAGCCCGATAGCTGGAGAACCAAAAATCTATAAAACAGAGGAGCAATGTAACGAGTAAGCAATTTATGCTTAGTAAGTTTGAGCAAGGAATTCCAGCATGCACAAAGAATAGCACACATTTAGCTAAACGGAATATTTCATAATACGCAATTTACCGATATCAAACTTGCTTCACAACATTAATAACCCTTATGTACATACACAATAAACTAACTTGGCCGAAGGCCGGTAGCTCGTTTATCAACTGAGCGAACATTTATTGTAAGGGCTCGATTAAATTCAACACATACGTAATATATCCCCATATTGGGATGTTTTTCGAGTATTCGCTGGAATTTTACAGCAAGCTCATTCATTACCAAATCACGTACCTTCGGGATTTAACCGGATATAGCTCCTCGTTCAAATGCCTTCGGGACATAGCCCGGTTTTAGTAACTCACACAATGCCTTCGGGACATAACCCGGATTTAACAACTCGCACGAATGCCTTCGGGACTTAACCCGGATTTAACAACTCGCACGAATGCCTTCGGGACTTAACCCGGATTTAATAACTCGCACGAATGCCTTCGGGACTTAACCCGGATTTAATAACTCGCACGAATGCCTTCGGGACTTAACCCGGATTTAGTATCTCGCACAAAGGCCTTCGGATCTTAATCCGGATATATTCACTTAGCACAAAGCCTTCGGGACTTAGCCCGGACAGCATTCAATTAATCATGCACATCTAACAATAATTCATAGCACATTCATATTTCATTTTCGTTTACGAAACTCAAACACAAGGCACATATTGTCCTTGCACATTCGGCTCAATAGCCACACATAGAGCATGATTTAATCACATCGAAATTTAAGATCTCTTACTCAAGAACTTACCTCGGGTGTTGTCGAACGATTCCGCTAGCTATTCAACCACTTTTTCCTTCCCTTTATCGGTTTTATTTCCCCTTTGCTCTTGAGCTTAATCAAACAAATAAATTGATTTCATCATTTTAGGCATCAAAAGATGAACACAAGGCACTTAGCCCATATTTATACATTAGACATTAAAGTCTCATACATGCAAAAATCATGCATCAACACCACATATTAGCTAATTTCTTGCCCTTGACCGAATATGCATGTCCATTTTGGGGTCAATTTCAACACTTAATACACACATGTACACACTAGTAAAGCATCCTCCCCCTTTTCATCAATTTAACACATGCATTGCTCATTAACATGCAAAGTTACATTCGGCCTTAGCACACATCTTGCTAGCCGATTCTTCTCCATTTAGCAACCAATGCACATATGTGCTCACACAACAAAAAATGCTAAAAAGGAGGTTCAAGAATCATCAAGCCATCATCACATGCATCATTAACAAGCTTCATATTTTGCATGCAATGGCATTAACACAACCTCCACCTAGGCCGAATCTTAACTCATCCTCATGCCTCATCACCACAACATCAAACATCAACCAAGAATGATTCATCCATGGTCAAGTGCCATTTCCATCACATAGCAAGATTTAGACCATGGGTTAGGTAGAACTCAAGCTAACAACTAAAACATGCATGCCTCTCATGGAACATCATCAAACATACCTTAGCCTAGCTACATGCATGGCCGAATCTCTTCACCTTTCTTCTTCTTTCCTCCTTAAAATTTTTGGCCAAGGATGAACCAAAGGATGAGAAAATTTTTCTTTGTTTTTCTTTCTAGTTTTTGGCAAGCATGAAGATGAGAAAAGGATGAACAAAATTCCCCCTTTCTCTTGTTTAGCTCACGGCAATGGGGGGACAAACACCACACACACATTTTTTTTTCTTTTGTTTTCCATTTCTTTATTACCCATACTCCTTATTTTATTCTTCCACTAACAAAACATGTTTCATGACATGTTTTACCCATCCTTCCTTGTCATGGCCGGCCACTACTCATTAGGGAGGGGGAATTTGACATGCAAGTCCCCCCCTTTGTCCACATGCACTAGTAGGTCCTCACACATTGACCTAACACATTTTAGAATTTTCTCACATAAGTCCTATTGACTAAATTCACATGAAATCAACCCAATTGAAGCTTGAAATTTTCACACATTCATAATTACATATTCTACACAATAAGTATCACATTCAAACATTTCGGTGACTCGGTTTAGCGGTCCCGAAACCACTTCCCGACTAGGGTCAACTTTGGGCTGTCACAGGGTTTGATACTCTAATTACAAATTCATTAGACTCTATAGGTAAAGTCTTACTGGATACTAAATTCACACATATATATGAATGAGTTGATATTGGATCTATCAATGCAATAACTTTAGTACCATAGAGAGTAAAAGTACTGGTGATAGCATCTGGAGATGACGCTTCTTCGTGAGTACAAATAGCATAGGCTCGTGCAGGTGCTCTAGCATCAGATCTCGCAGCAGTGTCTCGTGTCACACCTCTACCACCACTCACATTTCCAACATTACAGGATGGTCTCCCTCTAACTGCAGTGTTACTTGGCCTCGTACTCTGAGCATTATCTTTAAGCAAAGATACTACACATTTGGTACATTCTTCCGGAGTACAGGACAAAATACTCTGATCTTGTTCTCGAGCCAAAACTCAGCTCTCTCAGTATCATCATCTATAGTGGCCCCAAACTCTTCAGCCCTGTGTTTTTGAATCTTACCAATAGGTTGCTTACTCAATCAAATCAGTTCTATCACTTGTGGCACAACTGGGACTTGTTGAGGAACAGGTGGGGGTGGAGGTTGTTGAGCAGCCGTATTCATTCGACCGAACTCTATAAACCACTCACTCATCATTTGGGAGAAGGCTTGTTTAGCCTCTCCCCCTTGACTACTAGTAATTGCCCTAGATTCAGCCGGTGCTGCCCCTTAAGCAGGAGCGGGCGCATTACTTTTCACATCATCAGTTATGGCTTGATCGGGATCCATTGGCTATATAAAAACACATTTTAACTGCCAAGAATCATCACACTATCGCAGTTTATATATATGGCATGTATAGCTAGACTCTCACACGCTACGTTAGTCCTAAAATCGACAAAAAAGTAGCTCTAATACCAATTAAATGTAACACCCCTAACCCGTATCCGTTACCGGAATAGGATTAGGAGGCATTACTAATCAATCACAAAATAATTCATACATATATGCAATCATATCCAAAATCCATTCAACTCAATCACATTATCCCTTATAAGGTTCTACGAGACCTTAAAACATGCTTAGAAGTAGTTCGGGACTAAACCAATAACATTTGCAAACTTAGGGAAACTTAGAAAATTTTCTTTATTTAAGGGTCACACGCCCGTGTGAACAGTCCCTGTGCCTCACACAGCCACCAAACACGCCTGTGTCACAGGCCGTGTAAAAACAGGGCATACATACTGACTTGCACCACACGGCCGAGGACACGCCCGTATGCCATGGCCATGGGAAAACTGAACGGGTTACTGACTTGGGTCACACAGTCGGCCACATGCCTATGTGCCAACCCGTGTGTCATACACGGCCAATAGGCACGCTCGTGTGTCTAGGTCGTGTCAAACCTGTAAGGTATACTAACTTAATTTGAAAGAGTACCCTAGGGGACACACGGCCGTGTAACATGACCGTGTGTTGTACACGGATGAGACACACACCCGTGTCTCTTCCCGTGTGGACAAAAATTGGCCATTTACAAAGCTAATTTGCCACACTTTCCTCATGCACACCTAGCCATCAAAATGGTATCATTTCCACACATATATAGGCAGCCAAAACATGCCAATTCACACATATATCATGCCATCTATCATCAACCACTTCAACAACTCAATTCCATAATAAGAAAACATACCAAGTCAATATATCAAAATCATCAAAACTTACATATCTCCTAAATGAATTTTCTCACCTTTCTATCAACCAAATCATGCTTCTCAAATATACCAATTCATCATCTATAATTTTACCAAAATATACCATTTCTCAAGCATTAATATATCAACTAATAACTAACCAAAAGAGCAACCACTTAGCCATACCAACAACCATGGTAATCATGCCAAAACACATGATAACTTATAAACATCACATATATATCTAAGTCAACATATAAATCAAGCTGAATCAAAAGGCCATACACATCACCATTTACAAGCCAAATCTCATGGCTAATATCATGACTCAAAAAACACCAAAATGACACTAGCCAATACATGCCATATACCAGATATACAAAGCTCCAAAACTACCAACAAGTAGTCGATAGTGTGATGATGGTTCTCGATGATCCCTGATGTACGAGCTAGCTTTGATAATCTATTAAACATGGAAAGAACACACAAAGTAACTTTAAAAGCTTAGTAAGCCATACACAAATAAATCATCTTATGTGTCAATATCATTTCTATAAATTAAGCAAGATATGAATAAACACATCTAAATACACATTCAAGTTCACAAACCTTTCTCATAGTACACATATTCAATATCATAATTGAATTCATCAATTTTTTTCCTTTTCAATACTCGTATGAATCTCGTACGTACCTGAGTCATTTAACTTATTCACACATTCTTTCTCAATTTGATTTTTCCCGTTGAACCATTCAGAATCGTTAAGGATACTTGAAAATTACGTAAGCTCAAACAATGCCAAATCACAGATATGGTCTTACATGTTATCATATATCGACGCCACTATCCCAGACAAGGTCTTACATGAAATAGATTAACGATGCCAATGTCCAGACATGGTCTTACATGTAATCTCAATATAATGCCAATGTCCCAAACCTAGTCTTACATGTAATCACATCTCGGTAACTTGATGCCATGACATTCGTATCCTATACTATTCCCAAGGTTTGTACGTGACTTTTAGATATCTAAACTTCATTATTTCTTGCTCATATTTGGTCGTTCCACATTCATAACAATTCAATGGCAACTAAACACATATAATTCAATATAAACTTACTTCGTAGTTAGAATAGAGGGGCTGGATCGACTATTCGTTAACTTTCAATTTTTCCCGATCTAAATTCGATTTCTTTCGTTCTTAATCTATATACATTCAAAATTAACTATTTTATTCATCAATACATTCAATTTCATCCATAAACACATATTTGGGAATTTTTTCACTTTAGCCCCTACTGTTACACATTTATTCAATTTAGCCCCTATTTCACAAAAACACAAATTACACAAAATTTAATATTACCCATGCTTAGCTGAATTCTCTATAGGTCCCTAGTAGCACATATTTTTCATTTATTTCACATTTAGCCCTTCAATTTACACTTTTCCTCAATTTAATCCCTAATCGACATTTTTGTAAAAAATCACTTTACAAAACATATATATCAAACACCAAGCTTGCATAATTCATCATAAAACATCATAAAACTCATGGATTCATCAATGGCATTTTTCAAAATCACTAACAAACTCAAATATTAAGGTACGGGCTTGTTAGTACTCAAAGTAACGATAACAAAAACATAAAAATTATCAAAAATCGAGCAAAATACATACCTTAATCAATGATCAAAAGGGCCGAGCCATAAAACCAAATTTTAAGCTTCTTTCTCTTTGATTTTCAGCCAAGAGAAAGATGATAATATGAATTTCCTTTTTTTATGATAATATATCATTTAATAGTTAAATACCCATTTTAACCTTAATAAAACCATTATAAAAACATCCATTTAATGCCTATTTATGTCAAATTCCACTATCAATGGTCTAATTACAACATAAGGACCTTTCATTTAATAATCCATGGAAATTAAACACTTTTAATATATAGAATACAACTTTTTCATTTTATGCGATTTAGTCCTTTTTTTTAAATTGAGCTATTAAAAGATAAAATTAGCTCACAAAATTTTCACACATATATATTCACATGCTATAAACACCAAAAATAATATTAAAATAATTTTACAACCTTGGATTTGTGGTTCCGAAACCAGTGTTCCAATTTAGCTAAAACCGGGATGTTACAGGTGCTAAACACAACATTCCAAGTGCCTTTTCGTGAAATGCCAAGGCATCAAGTGTGTCCACACTTCACCAATTAGTTGGCTACCAAGTTCACACCTATGAAGCCATTCAATTCTTCTTCTTCACACTTGAAGTGTCTTTATGCGACACAAGCAGCAATAATGAGTTACATCACTATTCGGTTTTCCAAGTAGCATCAATTCATGTTCACACCATTTCAACTGTTCAACTCAATACCAATTCAGCTAATCTTCAAGTTCCAACAAATTGGTTGTTTGGGAATGCAAATGTTACGATGTGAATAAGGTTGTTAGCATTACTTACATCTAGAAATTCTCAAGGGATGTCTTGGACAAATTAATGGTCATTAAGCACATTCAGTCTGATTGTTAACATGCCTATTTGACTGATTTGTTGTACAGCCTATAAATACTAGGCTTGAAACACTTTGTAGGGACTTTTCTGATGAAATTTTATCTTATAATGAGTGTTCTTTCTCTTGGTTCATAGTTGACTCAAATTGATTATCAAGCTTTCTTGTGGCATCAATCTGATTCATTCTTTAAACTTATCACTTCTTAGAAGTGTGGCATTCACCCTTATATGGACTGGTTCCTATCTTGCTAAATAGAGGGTCACGATTTTCTTTTGTTATCCTTCTCATGATCATCCTGAGTGCTAATATAAGAATTGGGTTAGTATTGTCCTTTAATATTGGTTCACTCTTCAGCCCTTAAACTGAATTAAAACTTCTCCATTCCCAACCAACAAAACACCATTTTTACATAACCTGCCATTCCCATTTTCAACCTATACTTAGCCCATCGATTTGATACTTCTTAATTTTGATTGGGAACTCTTGTGACTCATAATCAACAAATGAATACGAGCTTGCATCAGGGAGACATCATAATTAGCCATGGACTACTCTCACAAGATTGGAAGTAAACTGGGAAGGGCTATAAATAGTTGAAAGATGGCTCTCAAGGATGATTTTCTTCTTGAATTTGCTTCGTATTCTCTCATTCTTCATCTTCTTCGGCAGCTCGAAGAAGGAATAGCCATGGAAGGCTCTACATAGAGTAGACTTCATGAGAATAGAGTTTGAAAAGTAGGAAAACCAGCAGGCAAATAAGGTTCTTAACCTTTCTAAGTACGTAGAGTAAAGTTTATGGACGTCAGAACTACACTAAGGGTTTTCCATGTTCCTAGAAAAATGGGTTTAAGTTAAGAATATGGAGTATAACCCATGGTATTTGGCTGTAAGTTCTTGCCAAGAGAATGGAGCTCTAGCATTAGAGAGATGGATAAGTGATAAAAATAATAATGATTCAGGTGAGTTCCAGACTTCAAACTCATTGTTATGAACTACTACGTTTAAGCATGTCATGCTTACATAAGCATGAATAATGATGATCTGTTTATGTATTGTATGAATGTGGGTAGACCTCAAAGGGTTAAACGAAGTTAGGAAGGGAAATGGGTAGAGAACCTATTAGATATCGCCTCAAGCAAAACATTGTGATGTTCGAGCATCAATGTTAGGTGGTGTAAAAGAGGTAATAGGAGAAGGATTCGGGAAATGGAATTATGGAATGGTATTTACTGAGACGGCAATATTGACTGGTCCTTCGGTGAGACATCATGACGACAATATATTACATAAGACTATGGATGAAAGATGCCATGGTGGTAAGGTATATGAAATAAGGTACATAGTTTAATACCATAAATGAAAGATGCTATGATAGCTAGGTATGATGACTAAGATCGTGGATGAAACACTCCATGGCATTGTAAGATAGTACGCTAGGACGGTGGATAAGTTTAAGATCATGGAAATAAGCTCCACGACATCCTTAGATATGAAGCCTATCTGGACAGCAAACACAAAATAGAGCAAGTCCATTGAGACAGTAAACATAGAACATAGTAAGTCTGTCAGGACAGTAAACATGAAACAACGATGAAGTTTGTTAGAATGGAAAACATGGGTAAGTCTGCCAGGACAAGAGAAACAAGAAAGAAGGGTATAAAACTATAGTCAGGCTATGGTATCCCATAGAGTCCGCCAGGGAACAGACGCCGAAAGATAGCTAAATCCTCAAGTAAGGAGTATGCGACTAGTATGCTAGGCATAAGAAACCACACAAGTGAAAGATAAGATAAAGGAAACTATATATAGAGGCAAGCAGATCTTAAGGAATCTGCCAAGAATGATGAAAGTGGTAAGGAATAAGACATGGATGAAGACCCAAAAATAATTAAAGGAAGATAATTAGAGTGAGAGTGGGCTTTATTATGGAAATAAAGGAAAGGAAATTATCCAAAGATCACAGGATAAGATCCATAATCAAGAACCACTAAGAAGGGTGCAAAGAAGAAAGATGAAGGAAGTGAATGACCTCGTAAGGAGGAAAGTCTAGTGCGGGAACTCTGCCACTATGATAGCAATAAGAAGGAAACAAGCAAGTAAGAAAATTAACTCGCATAGTTGCATGGACAATAAAATATAGGTTCGCCAAAAGGGCGGGGTGTCCTTCTGGTCCAGCTTATATATGAAGAGGGGTTCCACCAAAGACTAGATAGGCTTTGAAAGCCTACCAAGGAAGGCATAACACCAAGACAATGAAAAGTTAATAAACATATCAAGTGAAGGAAAGTGTAAAGAAGGAAAGACGAGAGGTAAGGATAGAACCCACTGATATGGCAAGGTGTCTAAGACACGGTCAAGTGGAAAGTCCGATCAAAGGAAGGACGAGTAATGAGGTGAGTAGCTCAGATGTTTGGGCGGAGTTTGCCACATTGACAAGGTAACTTGTCATGATCAAACAAGGAGTATTTATATTTATTTTAAATTCTACACTCATTATCCCTATATGGTAGAGTTATTATGGATGGTATAGGAACTCACTAAGTTCTCTTGAACTTATGGAGTCATCTATTGTTCGTAAGATTTTTGAAGTTGATTGAAAACTTCAAAGAGAGTGATAAACCGTAATTTATACATATTTCTATCCCATGCTTAGCATATTTTATGGATGATTTTTCCTTAAAATTGGTGAATTCGATACTCCTAATGCCTTAATATCATGTTTTATACTTAGGTGAGCATAGGAGAGTGAAAGGAACAAGAAATGGGCTAAAAACGAAGAAAATAGGCCAACGTACGAAATCAACATGGCCTGGACCTCCTCACACGGGCAGACCACACGGCCGTGTCAATTTGGTAGCATCAAAGTACGACTCACACGGGAAGACCACATGGTCGTGCCTATTTAACAGGCTTGACCACGGCCGAAAGTAATCGCACACAGACGTGTCACACGGGCATGTCCTTGTCGAGCCCAAGTCGAGTCCAATTCAGAAAAGGTCAATTTTGAGGGTTCTTAGGCATTTTAAAGCCTATAAATACACCCTGGAGGAGGAGGAAAAAGGGACACTAAGAAGGAAGCAGGGAACTGCTCAAGGAAAGCCGATTGATCCATCTCAGAAGCTAGATTCATCATCAAGACTGAAAATCCCCCCTCAATTTCCCTTCAGGAGTTTTGGGTTTTTCTTTATGTTTTGTATTCATCATTCTTCTGAGATGTTTACCTTTTTAATTATGAACTAAAACCCCTAAATACCTAAGGGGAATGAAACCTAAGATAGATCTTGTTATTATTATATGAATTGTATGATAAATATTTGACTTGTTCTTAATTATGTGCTCTTAATTCTTGTTTTGATATTCCAGGATATTGATTCAAGTTAAGCTCTTATTCAGAGGAGGAATAGACCCTGTCTAAGAGTACATTTTTCATAATTAAGTAGAGTTGGTTGCGCGCCTATAGATTGGTGACAAGATTTTGCCGGATTAGGGTGAAACCTAATAATGGGATCCATAGATCGAGTTAATGCAACCCTAGGGAGTTAATTAGAAAGAGATTTCAATTAGTCAACCTAGGGTTAGACGTTGTTAGTCTCGAGAGGGATAATAATATAACTTAGGGATTTCTACGGATCAAGTCAAATGAATAAAGCGTCCGATTCAGAGTCAAATAACAAGTGAAGTCTAGGTGGATTTTTTCTTAGGTATTGTCTTAATTCAATCGTTTTTCCAATAGTAATTCCCCAATTCTATTTTTTGTGAATTCTTAGTTTAGTTAATTAGTTAGTTAAACAAACCCCATTATTCTTAGGCTAGATAATAAAAAGACAGTCATTACTAGTACTTTTAGTTCCTTTGGGTTCGACAATCCAGTCTTGCTAAAACCATACTATTGTTCAATAGGTATGCTTGCCTTCATCGAGATAATAGTTAGTTTCAAGAATGACTCATTATAAATATTTAAAACCTGTCACGAATATCACGTATCAAGTTTTTGGCGCTGTTGCTAGGGAACTAAGATATTAGGAACACTCGATTTTTATTACTTTAGCCATTTACTTTTATTGCAATTTAAATTTATTTCTAATTTTTATTACTAATTCTTCTTTTTCCCTTTTTCTGGCAGGTTTTTATAGTTTATGACTAGAAGAAACCCGTCAGGACCATTGCTTTTTGATAGTGAAATGATCGCACAGTTCACAGAAACCAAAGAGAAATATGGCGAAGCTTAAGATACACAGAGAACGAGCAAGAGGACGATATTCAAACTCCAACCGAGGAGATGGCTAAAAACTAAGAAAATCCGCTACATCCTACGATTGCTGTTAATCAGAATCTTGCTTCGCGCACTATGTATTATTATGCTAAACCTAATTTAACAGGAACTGATTCAAGTATAGTTAGACCTACTATTGTTGCAAATAATTTTGAACTGAAACCTAACACAATTCAAATGATACAACAATTTGTTCAGTTTGATGGTTTGCAGGACGAGGATCCCAACGCTCACTTGGCAAATTTCCTAGAATTTTGTGATACCTTTAAAATTAATGGCGTTTCTGATGACGCCATCCGTCTTTGGTTGTTTCCCTTTTTGTTAAGGAATAAGGCTAAACAGTGGTTGAATTCGTTACCACGAGGGTCAATCACTACTTGGGAACAAATGACCGAAAAAGTTTTATTAAAATATTTTTCACCGACTAAAACAGCCAAATTACGTAATGATATCTTTTCTTTTATGGAGATGGATTTAGAAACACTCTACGATGCATGGGAGAGATACAAGGACCTTTTGAGAAGGTGCCCTTACCATGGGTTACCGTTTTGGCTACAGGTTCAAACGTTCCATAATGGCCTGAATCCTTCGACTCGGCAGATGATTGATGCAGCCGCTGGAGGAACTTTCAATAATAAAACACTTAAGCCGGCTTACGAATTTATTGAGGAGATGTCACTGAATAACTATCAGTGGCAAGTTATGAGAACAAAGCCGAGGAAAGTAGCCGGTGTTTTCAGCCTCGACATAGGTACTATGCTATCTAACCAAGTAGAACTCTTAAATAAAAAGATTGATTGTTTGTGAGGTTCTACTCAGGTACATCCAATGATGAGGTGTGATTCGAATGGAGGAGGAGCGTGTACATAATATCAACCCTTCAACCCTAGCATCGAGGAGGAACAAGTCCAATATATGGGTAACAATAACTCTAGATCCCAAAATAACCCATATAGTAACACTTTATAATGCAGGTTGGAGGAACCATCCTAATTTATCGTCGGGCGGTCAAGGAAATCAAAGGCCACAACATCCTCCGGGTTTTCAACAACCACCTTACCAACGAGAAAAAAAGCCGAACCTTGAGGAGATGCTAACCAAATTCATCTCAGTGTCAGAAACACATTTTCAAAATACCGAGATAGCACTTAAGAATCAACAAGCATCGATTCAAGAGCTCGAAACTAAGATTGGACAGCTTGCCAAGTTAATTTCTGAACGACCACAAGGTAGCTTGCCAAGCAACACAGATTCTAACCCAATGGAGCAACTCAATGCAATTACTAGTCAAGATGAGGAAGGGTTAGTCACACCTGTACCAGAACCAAGGCAAGAAACTGAGATAAGCAAAGGTACCGGTGAGGTCGACCACAATGAGCAGAAAAGGCTCAATATAGAATAAAAATCTCGTGTACCATACCCCAATGCGACAAGGAAAGACTACTTGGATGAACAATCTGGTAAATTCCTTAAACTTTTAAAGAAACTACATATTAACTTACCATTTATTGAAGCACTTTCGCAAATGCCAAACCTAGTTCAATTTTTAAAGGATCTTCTATCAAATAAATGAAATTTAGATGAAAGGTCGCATGTGGAGCTAAACGTGGTTTGCTCAGCCATTCTTCAGAATAAGTTACCCAACAAACTGAAAGACCCAGGGAGTTTTACAATTCCTTGCTTAATTGGTAGTTTAAATGTTAATAATGCATTAGTTGATTTAGGAGCTATTATTAACGTCATTCCTTACAAAATGTTTAAACAACTAGGTCTTGGGAAACCCAAACAGACTATGGTGAGTGATAAAACGTAATTTATACATATTTTTCCCCCATGTTTAACGCATTTTATGGATGATTTTCCATTAGAATTGGTGAATTCGATGCTCCTAATGCTTTAATTTCATGTTTTACACTTAGGAGAGCATACGAGAGTGAAAAGAACGAGAAATGGGCAAAAAACAGAGAAAATGGGCCAAAGTACGAAATCAACATGGTCTGGACCTCCTCACACGGGCAGACCACATGGCCGTGTCAATCTGGCAGAATTGGAGCACAACTCACACGGGCATATCACACGACCGTGCCATTCTAACAGGCTCGAACATGGCCTAAAGTAATTGCACATGGGCATGTCCCTGTCGAGCCCAAGTTAAGTCCAATTCGAAAAAGGCTACTTTTGAGGGCTTCTAGGCATTCCAAAGCCTATAAATACACCCTAGAAGAGGAGAAAAAGGGAGACAGAGAAGGGGGAGTAAGGAATTACTCCAAGGAAGCTGATTGATCCATCTAAGAAGTAGGATTCATCATCAAGACTGAAGATCTCTCCTCAATTTCCCATCAGGAGTTTTGGGTTTATTTATGTTTTCTATTGTTTATTCTTCTGAGATGTTCTCTTATTTAGTTATGAACTAAAACCCCTAAATACCTAAGGGGAATGAAACCTAAGGTGAATCTTGTTATTATTTTTTGAATCGTATGATAAATATTTAACTTGTTCTTAATTATTTGTTCTTAATTCTTGTTTTGATATCCCAGGATACTTAAGACATGCTATTGTTCAGAGGAGGAATAGACCCTGTCTAAGAGTACATTCGCCATAATTAAGCGAAGTTCATTGCACGCCTAGAAATAGGGTGACAATATTTTGCCGAATTAGGGTGAAACCTAATAAGGGGATCCATAGATTGAGTTAATGCAACCTTAGAGTGTTAATTAGAGAAAAGTCTCAGTTATTCAATCTAGGGATTAGACATTATTAGTCTTGAATAGGGATAATAACATAACTTAGGGATCTCTATGGAACAAGTTGAATGAATAAATCTTCCGGTTCGGAGCCAGAATAACAAGTAAAGTCTAGGTGGATTTTTCCTTAGGTATTGTCTTAAGTCAATTGATTTTCCCAAAAGAAATTCCCCAACTCTTTTCTCTATGCACTCTTAGTTTGGATAATTAGTTAATTAAAACAAAACCTCTTTATTCTTAGGCTAGATAATAAAAAGACAGTCATTACTAGTACTTTTAGTTCCTTTCGGTTTGATAATCCGGTCTTGCTAAAACTATACTACTGTTCGATAGGTACACTTGCCTACATTGCGATAATAGTTAGTTCAAGAACGAGTAACTATAAATATTTAAAACCTATCACGAAACCTCACGATCAATGAGCATTCAATTAGCAAATAAAACTATAATATTGTTGAAGATGTGCTAGTTAAAATTGATAAATTTATATTTCCCGTTGACTTCGTTGTTCTAGACATAGAGGAGGATAGAACTCATTTGATTTTAGGAAGGCCCTTTTTAGCAACTGCTAGTTAGTTCAAGAATGAGTAATTATAAATATTTAAAACCTATCACGAAACCTCGTGATCAAGTTTGTGGCATCGTTGCCGGGGAGCTAAAATTAGGAACACTAAATTTTTATTACTTTAGCCATTTATTTTTCTTGCAATTTAATTTAATTTAATTATTTTTATCACTAACTAATTTACTTTTTCTTTCTTTTGGCAGGTTTTTATAGTTTATGACTAGAACAAACCCATCGGAACCATTAGTTTTTGACGAAAATCGATCGCACAATTTGTAGAAACCAAAGAGAAATAAGGCGAAGCTTAAGATACACAGAGAACGAGCAAGAAGACGATACTCAACCCCCAACCGAAGAGATGGCTGAAAACCAAGGCAATTAGCTACCTCTTGTAATTGCGGCTAATCAAAATCCTGCTCCACGTACTATGTAGCTTAAGATACACAGAGAACAAGCAAGAAGACGATACTCAACCCCCAACCGAAGAGATGGCTAAAAACCAAGGCAATCAGCTACCTCCCGCAATTGCGGCTAATCAAAATCCTACTCCACGTACTATGTATGATTAAGCTAAACCTTCTCTAACAGGAACTGAATCTAGCATAGTTAGACCGGCTGTCGCTGCAAATACTTTTGAACTGAAACCTAACACAATTCAAATGATACTACAGTTTGTTCAGTTTGATGGTTTGCAGGATGAAGATCCCAACGCTCACTCAGCAAACTTTCTAGAATTTTACGATACATTTAAAAGCAATGGTGTTTCTGGTGATGCCATTCACCTTCAATTATTCCCTTTTTACTGAGAAACAAAGCTAAACAGTGGTTAAACTCGTTACCACAAGGGTCTATCACTACTTGGGAACAAATGACTGAAAAATTTCTACTAAAATATTTTTCGCCAACTAAAACGGCTAAGTTACGTAATGATATCTCTTCTTTTGTGCAGATGAACTTAGAAACACTTTACGATCCATGGGAGAGATACAAAGATCTATTGCGAAGGTGACCTCACCATAGGTTACCTCTATGGCTGCAAGTTCAAACGTTTTACAATGGTGTGAATCCCTCGACAAGACAGATGATTGACGCAGCTGCTGGAGGAACCATCAACAACAAAACACCTGAAGAGGCTTATGAATTCAATGAAGAAATGTCACTGAATAACTATCAGTGGCAAGTCATGAGGACTAAGCCAACAAAAGCAGTCAGTGTTTATAACGTCGAGTCAGTTACTATGCTGTCAAATCAGGTAGAACTTCTCAATAAAAAGATTGATGGTTTACTTGGTTTTATGCAGGTACATCCAGTAATGAGGTGTGACTCAAGTGGATGAGGTGTGTATACAGAATATCAATCCTTCAACCCTACAACCAAATAGGAATAAGTCAACTATATGGGTAACAACAACTTTCAATCTCAAAATAACCCATACAGTAATACTTATAATGCAGGTTGGAGGAACCACCCAAATTTCTCCTGGGGTGGTCAAGGGAATCAAAAACCACAACATCCTCCAGGCTACCAACAACCACCCTACCAACAAGAAAAGAAATCGAACCTTGAGGAGATGCTCTCAAAATTTATATCAATGCAAGAAACCCATTTCCAAAATACCGAGATAGCACTTAAAAATCAACAAGCATCGATCCAAGGACTCGAAACTTAGATAGGCCAGCTATCCAAATTAATTTTTGAACGACCACGAGGTAGCTTACCAAGTAATACTGTACCTAACCCAAGGGAACACGTCAACACAATTAGTACTCAAGATAAGGAAGGAATCATTGCGCCTGAGCCAGAATTGATGTAAGAAACTATGGTGAGCAAAGGTAAAAGTGAGGTAAGTCATAACAAAATGGTGAATGAAGAATATAGACCTCGTGTCCCATACCCTAACATGACAAGGAAAGACCGCTCAGACGAACAATTTGGTAAATTCCTTAAACTTTTGAAAAAATTACATATTAACTTACCGTTTATTGAAGCTTTGTCGTAGATGCCAAATGTAATGAAATTTTTAAAAGAGCTTTTAGTAAATAAGTGGAAGTTGGATGAAGCATCGCATGTGGAGATAAACACAGTCTGCTCAGCTATTCTATAGAATAAGCTACCCTACAGGTTGAAAGATCCAGGGAGTTTTACAATTCCTTGCTTAATTGGTAGTTTAGATATAAGTCATGCATTAGCTGATTTAGGGACTAGTATTAACGTCATGGCTTACAAAATTTTTAAGCAACTAGGTCTTGGGAAACCTAAACAAACTAGGATGAGCATTCAATTAGCAGATAAAACTATAAGACTCCCTAGGGGTATTATTAAAGATGTACTCGTGAAAGTAGATAAGTTCATATTCCCCATTGATTTCGTTGTTCTAGACATAGAGAAGGATAATAACACCCCTTTCATTTTAGGAAGGCCCTTTTTAGCAACTGCTAAAACAATTATTGATGTTGGTACAGGTGAGCTCACGCCTCGCGTAGTAGAGACACGATCACCCTTCAAGCTCGTAATTCTGGCATCACATCGAACATTGAAGGTAATAGTCCACACCAATCTACTAAAACTGACAATATGACTTTACAAAAATTGAGCTTCAAAGAAGCTCACAAGCCATGTTCCAGAAATGATAAAGGACACATTCATGAAGAACGAAGGCTATGGATAGATGAGCTAGATGAATGGCGAGCACACAAATCGAGAACACATGATAAACCGAAACTACATCAAAACAAGGCTGATACCTCTCCAAATCAACTTAAGGTTGGCAGTAAAGTCTTACTAGATGCCGCTGATCCTCACATTGTCACTACCACACCGAATGATGAAATCCCTCTTACGGTACTTAGTATTTTTCCATTCGGTACGGTGGAGGTTAGTCACCCCACGTTCGGCACTTTTAAGGTAAACAACACCCGATTAAAACCATATTTTGATGAGATTGGTAGCAGGATTGAGGAGTATAAACTCCTCAAACCACCCTGACCATTCACTAGAGAGGTAAGTTGAGCTTAGACTATAAATAAGCGCTTTTTAGGAGGCAACCCGAGCACTAACATATTTTGATTTCTTTATTTTTAAATTCTAACACTTTAAATCATTAACTTTATCTTTGAATTGCAAAGTTTTTCAGCACACATGGCCAGGCACACGGGCATCCCTAAAGCTGTGGCCAAACAGGGGAAGAGACACGGTCGTGTGATACGGCCGTGTGGAAGTAGGACATGATTTCCCCAAAACACGGGATGTGATAAATCCCCATGGCTGTGCGACATGGCCGTAGGTGAACTTGATAAGGTGAACACGGGAGCGTGCCAGGGACAAGGCTCGATTCTGTTTCTTCGACACGGGTATAAGACACGTCTGTGTCGTTAAGCCGTAGACAACAATACACGGGCGTGGTACCCTAACACACAGGCATGGGAGAAGCGAACAAAGCTAGGCATGGCCGTGTGCCACATACGCCCAAGACTCATGGGCGTGGGATAGTAGCCGGGCACGACCTAAATCTCAAAATTTAAAAAATACGGGCTCACCTTCAGAGTACACGGGCGTGGCCCTAGGTCATGTGGCCCTCCCCTATATAAGCAAATCATTGTTCATCTTATTCCCCCTTTCAAAAACCATAACCCTAGCTGCTGTAACTCCACACGGCCCCCTGCCACGCTCGTGCGCCTCCTTCAACTTCGTTTTTGACGCTCAATCTCTCTCTCTTAGTGTTTGTTTACTCTTTTCACTTCTATTTTACTTTTTACTAATGATTTTTATACCAATAATTTCCGTTTCTTTTGAACTATCTTCCATTTCTGTTCATTACTTTCTCATTTAGTTTGCATTTTTAGTTAGTTATTATACATTGCATGTTAAATCAAGTGATTAGGAAATTTCATACCCATGATTTTAAAATGCTCATCCTCATGATATTCCCATGCCAATATCTCTCATGTAATTTGCATTGTTGTTAGGAAAGCTTCATTCTTTTACACATGCCATTACTACAAACAATGACAAAGTCACGAAATCATTATATTGGTTATATTTGGTTGTGGGTAAAAGTCTGCTTTTTAGTTGGAAATTGTATTCCTTTTACTTCGACCACTCATCAAGATGATTCTAATCGCAGGTACCATGTCATCGTCAAGAGGAAAGAAAACCGTCATACCTACTTCGAAGAAGAGGAAGGGGGCGTCCTCTTCTGCGGGCCCAACCGCAGAAATCCGTCACCCTATCCTACAGTTTCCCCGAGAGCCCCAAGAAGAACTATTCCAAATACTTCGGGCTCGACCTTTAATTGTGGGCCCAATCGTAGAAATCTGTCACCCTAGAACAAGTCCAAATGGCTGACGCGATTCGGGCTCTCCTAACCACTGACCCTTAGGAGCTGTTCTTCGAGATTATCGAGCTGACATACCTCGAGCTCACAATGGAACTATGCTCAACATTCCATCTCCAGACCGTAATGACAAGGTATGATGATCCCGGTACAGTCCAGTTTTGCCTAGGTAGATTAATCCACCAACTAAGCATCCCCGAGTTCGGTGCTGCTCTATGCCTATATACGGAGGAGATTCGAGAGGAGAATGAACTACATGCTCTCAGTCGCCACATACATTTCTCTCCCTCGAAGTGCTAGCACACTTTGGCCCCTAGCACGGCCTAGTACAATCCTAGCTGCTCCAAGGCATCAGTTCTCACACCATCCCTGAGGTACTTACATGTTATTTTAGCTCACACGATTACATGAAGGCGAGAGAGCACTGGCGTCGTCAACACCCACGACGTCTATTTCTTATGGTGCATGTTACAAGGGCACGTCATTGACCTTGCCTATTTCATCACCCTTGCGATTCAGCACCAGACAGAGCGGCATCGGAAGGGGGCCATCTCCATTGGCCCCTACATGACTAGGCTGGCGTGACACTTCGGGCTCCTCAACACCGCGGCCCAAGAATCATCCTTCACCCTCATCGGCCAGATGTCTCCACAAGGCATCTCGAGCATGCTTAGCATGAGGATGATCGAGAGGCGCAGAGGAACCTCCCCTCCCTAGTATCGTCTCGCCCAATCTACCAAGGAGGAGGCCTACGAGGACATTCCTGATGATGTTCCCCCACAGCACGAGGATCCACCGACTCAGCCACCACCACCCTCTCGTCCAGTTCATGCGGCAGCTTCATATGCTGACATCTTTGAACACCTCACCCAATTCGAGCAGCAGAGTTTTCAACGATTTGACAACATTGATGCTACTCTACAGAAGATTTGTCAGCACCTTCACATCTCATTGCCAATCCCACCTCGTAAACCATCCAGCGATGGAGATGTTTAGAAATATTTATTTATTATTTTATGTTTTTAATTTTTATTGATACTACTTTTTATTTTTTTTAGATTTTAGAATTTTATTTTTTAATTATTAATTTCGATTACTTCTTTTCGAGTACTTATTCTTCCTAATATCTCCTAAAAAGTTCCTGATTTTATCACAGTTATATAGAGCTCTTAAGCTCATCATCACATAGAAACTAAAACTCCACCAAGAAAGGTTCTCCACGACTGCCATGTCCTACTCGACCACGACCATAGCTACCACTAGATATAATATTCTTTTGGCACAGGACTTATGGCCTAATTAACCTCTACGACCGCCGGAGTATCCTCCTCCACTCTCGACTCGATTATCTCCAAACTCTAGTTCGAGGAATTCATCATACAGGAAGTTTCATCTTATTTTTCTTTTTAATACCTATCTTTGTACATTGAGGGCAATGTACATCTTATGTGTGGGGGGTATTTACTAATGATTGCCTTGTTCTCTTGAAAAGCTCTCATATCATATTTAGGATAAATTTTGATTGCTTTATGATTTTGATTGATATATCTTGACTTAAAACATAGGGATTTATGCATTGATTGTTTAAACTTTAAGACATTAGAGAATCAAGCATGGTAAGTTGATTTTTAAGAATTTAAAATTATAGGTTGTTTTCCCCAAGTCTAGGTATTACTTGAATTGGAATTCATGAGTCTGTACATCAAAAGCCATAATTTTTGTGAGATTTTTGAGCCTTTTGAGCATCTATTCATCCTTTCATGCTCACTTTTATTATTACTTTGAGTGCATCAGTATTGAACTGTTATTCTAGAACTTGCTTGATTATGCATATTGAGACCACACCATTTGATTTGATATATCAAAATGATTAAGGCACTTAGGATTAACCCACTCATGAAAAGCCTACCTCCACGATTAACCCCTAGTAAACCCCATTGAGCCTAACAAGCCATTCCTTGTATTAACCTCAATATTAACCCTTAATCCATTATTGTTGAAATCCCCTAAATTAATCCCTATTTTTGTTGAGATTTGTGTTGAATGGACTACCTAGCTATGTTTTGTTCTTAAGAGTTAGTCTATATTATTTAACTTGTTCTCTAAAACAAAAAAAAATACTATGTATGCATATTTGTAATTTCATATTCTGAGAAGAAGCTCTGTTGCACGCAAGTGAACATTAACTCTTTTTCTAGTTAGGCAATTTTTCAATTCAATCTCAATTCTAACCCTTTCTTTCAGCTTGTGACCACATCCCCTAACCAAGCCTCACTATCTAAAGACCTTTTGATTGATGTATCATCTTAAATTATAGTGGTGGAGATTTGATTTTCATGCAAGCCTATGGTAATGACTTTTCATTATTGACTATTGTGTGCTTCATTTATTGTCCTTAATCACCTCGAGTGATTTGACTGAATCTTTAGTAAGGATGTGAAACTCTGTGATATTCTAAATCAAAGGTAATTACTTAGATGCAGAGAGACACCTATGTTTATGGAATAAAATGCTCAACTTGGAATGTTTGAAACTTTTATGTTCTTTTAGTTGAATTCTCAATGTATGATTACCTATGGATTAATTTGAGATATTATTGATTGAAATTATAAGTTGAGAAGAATTTATTTTGATTATGAGTTAAGGATTTTGCTTGAGGACAAGCAAATGCTTAAGTGTGGGGGTATTTGATAAACCGTAAATTATACATATTTTCCCCCATGTTTAACGCATTTTATGGATGATTTTCCATTAGAATTGGTCAATTCGATGCTCCCAATGCTTTAATTTCATGTTTTACACTTAGGAGAACATAAAAGAGTGAAAGGAATGAGAAACAGGCCAAAATAGAGAAAATGGGCCAAAGTACGAAATCAACACGACCTGGACCTCCTCACACGGGCAGACCACACGGCCGTGTCAATCTGGCAGAATTGGAGCATGACTCACATGGGCATATCACATGGTCGTGCCATTCTAACAGGCTCGAACACGGCCTAAAGTAATCGTACACGGGTATGTCCCTATCGAGCCCAAGTTAAGTCCAATTCGAAAAAGGCCACTTTTGGGGGCTTCTAGGCATTCCAAAGCCTATAAATACACCCTAGAAGAGGAGAAAAAGGGAGACAAAGAAGGGGGAGTAAGGAATTACTCCAAGGAAGTCGATTGATCCATCTTAGAAGTAGGATTCATCATCAACACTGAAGATCTCTCCTCAATTTCCCTTCAAGAGTTTTGGGTTTTCTTTATGTTTTGCATTCTTTATTCTTCTGAGATGTTCTCTTATTTAGTTACCCTAAATACCTAAGGGGAATGAAACCTAAGACGAATCTTGTTATTATTTTCTGAATCGTATGATAAATATTTAACTTGTTCTTAATTATGTTTTCTTAATTCTTGTTTTGATATCCCAAGATACTGATTCAAGACATGCTCTTATTTAGAAGAGGAATAAACCCTGTCTAAGAGTACATTTACAATAATTAAGTGGAGTTGATTACACGCCTCGAAATAGGGTGACAAGATTTTGCCTGATTAGGGTGAAACCTAATAAGAGGATCCATAGATCGAGTTAATGTAACCCTAGAGTGTTAATTAGAGAAAAGTCTCGGTTATTCAATCTAGGGGTTAGATGTTATTACTCTTGAATAGGGATAATAACATAACTTAGGGATCTCTATGGAACAAGTTGAATGAATAAATCGTCAGGTTCGGAGCCAGAATAAAAAGTAAAGTCTAGGTGGATTTTTCCTTAGGTATTGTCTTAAGTCAATCGATTTTCCCAAAAGCAACTCCCCAACTCTTTTCTCTGTGCGTTCTTAGTTTAGATAATTAGTTAATTAAAACAAAACCTCTTTATTCTTAGGCTAGATAATAAAAGACAGTCATTAGTAGTACTTTTAGCTCCTTTGGTTTCGATAATCCGGTCTTGCTAAAACTATACTACTGTTTGATAGGTACACTTGCATACATCGCGATAATAGTGAGTTCAAGAACAAGTAACTATAAATATTTAAAACCTATCATGAAACCTCGCGATCAATGAGCATTCAATTAGAAAATAAAACTATGATATTTCCTAGGGGTATTGTTGAAGATGTGCTAGTTAAAATCGATAAATTTATATTTCCCGTTGACTTCGTTGTTCTAGACATAGAGGAGGATAGCAACACTCCTTTGATTTTAGGAAGGCCCTTTTTAGAAACTGCTAGAACAATTATTGATGTTGGTAGGTCACCTCACACTTCGTGTGGGAGACGAAGCAATCACCATTCAAGCTCACAATTCCGGCAACACATCAAAAATTGAAGGTGATTGTCTAAACTATTCTACTAAAACTGACAATATGGTGCAACCTACTTTGCAGGAAATAAGTTTGAAGTATATGAAACATTTCCAACCAGTAGTAGAGGACCTATTCATGAAGAACGAAGGCTACAAATTGAGAAGTTAGATGAATGGCAGACACATAAACCGAAAACACACGATAAACTAAAACTACGCCAAGATGAGCTCAATACCTTCCCAAATCAACTTAAGGTTGGAGATAAAGTTTTATTAGATGCCGTAGATCCTTACATTGTCACTGCCAAACCGAATGAATAAATTCCTCTTACGGTACTTAACATTTTTCCATTCGGTACAGTCGAGGTAAGTCATCCCAAGTTCGGCACTTTTAAGGTAAATAAGACCCTCTTAGAACCTTATTTTGATGAGATTCACAGCAGGAATGAGGAGTATAAACTCCTCGAACCACCATGACCATTCAAAGGAGAGGTAAATCAAGCTTAGACTATAAATAAGCACTTCTCGGGAGGCAACCCGAGCACTAACTGTATTAACTTCTTTAAATTTTAATGTTTAAACACCTAACTTACTAATGGAGCTCTTGAATATAGGTTTCCCACACAGACACGGCCTAGCACACAGGCGTGCCTTAGGCCGTGTGGAAATAGGGCAAATATTTTTACTAGCACAGGCTACGATAAATCGCCACGGCTGTACGACATGGCTGTGGGCGAACCTGCCAAAACAACACAGGCGTGCAACACGTCCGTACCTTGAAACTGTGGCCAAACTTGTCAAATTAACATGGGCGTGAGACACGCCTGTGCCAAGCAACTGTGGTCGAACTTGTTAGATTAACACGGGGGTGGGAGCATATACACGGGTGAGGGAGAAGCGAATAAAGATAGACACGGCTGTGCAACACAGTCGTGCGCACCCACACGCCCAAGGAACACGGGCGTGGGCCAATTGTCAGAAGCGCTAAAATTTAAAATTCGCCCAAATTTAAAATTTAAAATACCTTGCACTATTCATTATCCTCTTCACTCAAAATCCCTAACCCTAGCTGCTGCAAGTCCACACAGCCTCCCTACCACGCCCGTGCGCCCCTCCTCACTCCATTTTTTGACGCCCAATCTCTCATGCTCATTCTCATGCTATTACCATACTAATGTCACGAAATTATGCTATCAAATTGATTATTTTGGTTGAGTTTGGTTAGAATAAGTAGTTTTGGCTGAAATTGTTAGTTCAAATTCATGGCTTTTTCCTTTTCAAATTCGTTTACCTACTATTATTATTTTTTATATTGCAGGCGCACAATGTCTTCTTCACATAGTAAAAAGGCCGCTGTCCTTGCTTCAAAGAAAAGGAAGGGGGCGTTATCTTCCTTGGATCCTATCGCGAAAATTTGTCACCCTTTCTTGCAGTTCCCCATTGGGCCCCAAGAAGAACTTTTCCAAATACTCCAGACTCGACCTTTAATTATGGGCTACTGCATCGACTGGGCTGCAGTAGAATAAGTTCAGTTGGCTGAAGCGATTCGGGCCCTCCTAACCACCGACACTTGGGAGCTTTTCTTTGGGATCATCGAGCCAACATATCTCGAGGTCACGATGAAACTATGCTCAACGTTTCATCTTTAGACCGTAATGATGAACTACGATGATCTCGGCACGGTACAATTTTGTCTAGGCGGATTAGTCCGCCAGCTAAGTGTCCTAGAATTCGGTACTGCACTGGGTTTATATACGGAGGAGTTCAAGAAGGAGAATGACTTACATGCTCTCAATCACCACATCCATCATTCTCCTTCACAGTGCTGGGACGCACTAATACCAGGTTCGGCCACCTACAATCCTAGCCGCTCCAAGGCATCGGCTCTCCCTCCATCTCTGAGGTACATACATACCATTTTGGTTCACACGTTAATAGGAAGGCGAAAGAGCACTAGCGTCATCAACATTTACAACGCCTACTTTCTATGGTGTATGTCGCACGGGCACATCATAAATCTTGCTTATTTCATTGCCTTCGTCATTCAGCACTAGACGGAGTGGCATAGGAAAGGGGTCATCTCCATTGGTCCCTATGTTACTCGGTTGGCTCGACACTTTGGGCTCCTCAACATCGCGGCCTAAGAATCATCCTTGACCCTCATTGGCCAGATGTCTTCACAAGGCATCTTGATCATGCTAAACATGAGGATGATCGAAAAGCGTCAAGGAACCTACCCTCCTCAATATCATCTCGCCCAATCTACTGAGGAGGAGGCCCCCGAGGATATTACTGATGATGTCCCTCCACGTCACGAGGACCCACCGTCTCAGCCACCACCACCCTCTCGTCCAGTTCATGCGGCGGCTTCATATGCTGACATCTCTGAGCGCCTCACTCGATTCGAGCAGCAGTGTTTTCGACAACTGGATAACATTGATGCTACTCTACAGCAGATTTGTCAGCACTTCCACATCATCGCCACCACCACCTCGCGAACCATCCGGCGATGATTATGTTTAATTTTATTTTGTATTTATTTTTATTTTTATTTTTATTTTTATTTTTATTTTTATTTTTATTGTCATTTTTATTTTTATTTTATGTTTTTATTAATTTCACCCTTAACTTTTAAATGTTATTTCCTTTTTGTTACTATTTTAGATTTTATAAACAAATCTCGGTTAATTATTGATGAGTAATTATTCTTCCTAAATATTCCTTAAAAAGTTCCTGATTTTATCATAGTTATAAAGAGCTACAAAGCTCACCATTACTTAGGAACTTGAAACTCCACTAGGAAAGGTTTTCCACGACTGTCATGTCCTGCTCGACCACGACCATAGCTACCACCAAATATAATATTCTTTTGGCGCAGGACTTATGGACTAATGAACCTCTACCATCGCCGGAGTATCCTCCTCCACCCTCACGCTGATTATTCTCCAAAACTTCAATTCAAGGAAATTCATTCATCACTCAGGAAGTTTCACTTCTCTCCCTATCTTATTTTTATGTTCTTTTCTATATATCTATCTTTGTACATCGAGGGCAATGTACATCTTACTTGTGGGGGGTATGCATTTCACTATCAGAAAAATCCCTGAATGATTGCCTTATTCTCTTGAAAAGCTCTCATATCATGTTTAGGATAAATTTTGATTGATTTATGACTTTTATTAATATATCTTGAATTAAAACATATGCATTTATGCATTGATTGTTTAAACTTTAAGACATCAGGGAATCAAGCATGATAAGTTGATTTTTGAAGAATTAAAAACTTTTAGGTTGTTTCCCTAAGTTTAGGTATTATCTTGAGTTGGAATTCACAAGTTTAAACATAAAAAAGCCATAATTTTTGTGAGATCTTGGGCCTTTACAGCATCTATTATTTCTTTCATGCTCACTTTCATTATGAGTGCATCAGTATTGAATTGTTATTCTAGAACTTGCTTGATTATGCATGTCAAGACCACACCATTTGATTTGATATGTCAAAATGATAAAGGCACTTAGGTTTAACCCACTCACTCCATAAAAGCCTACCTTCACAATTAACCCTTAGTGAACCCCCTTGAGCCTAACAACCCATTCATTGATTTACCCTCGATATTAACCCATGACTCATTATTGTTGTAATCCCCTAAATTAATTTGATCCTTATTTTTGTCGAGATTTGAGTTGGAATAATTGCTTAGCCATGTTTTATTCTATTTTGTAATTAGACTTGTTCTTAAAAAAAGTACATGTATACATATTAGTAGTAGTGATCTTCTGAGCTAAAGAAGTTAAATTCCATATTCTAAGAAAAAGCTCTGTTGTACGCAATTGATGACTAGTCATTTTTCTAGTTAGGCAATTTTTCAATTCAATCTCGATTCTAACCCTTTCTTTCAGTTTGTGACCACACCCTCTGACCAAAGCCACGTTACAACCCTCTAAAGACCTTTTGATTGATGTTTCATCTCAATTTATAGTGGTGGAGATTTGATTTTCATGCAAGCCTATGGTAATGACTTTTCATTATTGACTATTGAGTGCTTCATTTATTGTCCTTAAACACTTCGAGTGATTCGATTGAATCTTTAGTGAGGATGTGAAACTCTGTAACATTTTGAATCAAAGGTAATTTGTAACGCCCCGTGCCCGAGACCGTTGCCGGAGTCGAACACGAGGTGTTAACAGACTTAATTCATTGTAAAACACAGTTCATTTAAAATTTCCAGACAAGCTGGCTAATTGCGTCACTGTCACCTTAAAAATCATATCTCGAGTTCCAAAACTCGAAAACCAGTTCCGTAAATTTTTTCTGAAACTAGACCAATAATTCCATCTAAAAATTTTTTTCTAGAATTTTTGGTCATGCCAATTAGTACAGTTTATTAGTTAAAGTCTCCCCTGTTTCAGGGTTCGACTGCTCTGACCTTCATGTATTACGACTTATATATCTCCCTGTACAGGGCTTAAATACTTATGCCGTTTGTTTCTAAGGAAACTAGACTCAAAAATAAATCTATAAATATATGGCATGACTTCTAATTATCTCTGGTTAATTTATAGTGAATTTCCAAAGTCAGATCAGGGGATCCAGAAATCGCTCTGGCCCTGTTCCATGAAAACTTAAATATCTCTTAAAATACGACTCATATGATCGTTTCGTTTCTTCCATATGAAAGTAGATTCATCAAGGTTCGATTACATAATTTATTCACTATTTCCTACTATTTTTAGTGATTTTCAAATTTACATTACTGCTGCTGTCAGCATCTGCCTTTAAGGTAGACTTTACCTATTTCATAGTTTCCATGATTCAACTAGCCCTTTAGCATATATAGCACAAAATATGATCATGATTAACCATTCCAATGGCCAGTCATTGCCAAGCATATCCACACCTCTCATTAACCATGTACATACAAAATGATTATAACACTATGCTCAAAATATATAAGCCATTTTCGCATGGCTATCCAAATATATACAACACCAAAGTACTTGACTAACAACAAAAGGGTAGTCCTATACATGCCATTAGTAGAGTTCAACTAAAAGAGTACCACAAGGACTTTGATAGTGTGGACGACTTCGACTTTGACAATCCCGAGTCCGATAGCTGACGAACCAAAATCTATGAAACAGAGAATCAAAGTAACGGAATAAGCATTTAATGCTTAGTAAGTTTTGAATAATGAAATTAGTTTCGGCTAAGGTATAACATTCATATAGCTAAATGAATAATTTCATATATGCACATTTTCATAATCATACTTACTTTACACTTCAACCAATATATTCATACACAAGGTATCAAACCTATCTAAAGGCCGAAAATTCGTTGATCAATTTAACGGATACTATTTAAAACGAATCGACTTTTCTGATGCATGTACGAAACATACCTTATCGTTTGGATTTTATGAGAGTATTAATTGAAATTATTACAGCAAGATCGCTCACTTCCAAACCCAAGTATCTTCGGGATTTAGCCGGATATAACAACTCGCACCAATGCCTTCAGGTCCTAGCCCGGATACAGTAACTCGCACAAATGCCTTTGGGTCTTAGCCCGGATATAGCAACTCGCACCAATGCCTTCGGGTCTTAGCCCGGATATAGCAACTCGCACAAATGCCTTCGGGTCTTAGCCCGGTTATCATCCGAATAATCATGCACATGTGTCCACAAATCATAACACATTTTTATTTCGTTATCATTACTAGAACTCAGACACAAGGCACTTATCTACCATTACCATTTTCGGCTCAATAGCCACATACAAAGAGCATGGTTTTGATTCGCTATATAACATGATCTAATCGAGTCATAATCTAAGTTCCATTACTCGAAAACTTACCTCGGATGCTGTCGAACGATATCAACGGCTATTCGATCACCTTTTCCTTTCCTTTATCAGATTTAGTCCCCCTTTGCTCTTGAGCTTAATTTAACAAATAAATTGATTTAATCATTTTGAACATCAACGAGGAATTTAAGGTACTTAGCCCATATATATATTAGGCATTAGAGTCATATATGTATGAAATCATGAATCAAATTCAACATTTTAGCCAATATTCTCCTTTAGCCGATTTTCTAAGTCAAGATAAGGCCATCAATATGCTTACCTATAGCCGAACGTACAACATCAATCTATGTATTCATTCATGTGGCCGAATATGCATGTCTATGTTGAGGCCGATTATTTACTTAATACATTCCACAAATATGGTTACTTGTATTGACTAAATACCATTTTGTTTCAAGTTCAAAACTCGGTGAATACACATATATATACACTAGTAATCAAATACTAACATTCGCACTTCACCTTAATAGCTAGCTTAGCAAACCTTAGTTTAACATATAATTGTTCATAACACAATTAAAGCATCCTTTAATTCGGCTATCACTAGTATAAGCTCCTTACCTTAATATTAACCTAAGATGACCGAATGCTATTTAACCCAAGTCATCAAGAGTTTTATTATTTAACACCTTAGATATCCATTTCAAAACACTTAACCGGCCTTTGATCAAGACTTTGAACAAAGTCTATGTTCGGCTATCACACACATGGGTGTTATTAGTTTAAAGTTTTAACAAGATTAATTTCTTTCATCAACAATCTTTTTGTTTCTTTATCCGTCAAAAACTTAAGGGTAAGAAAGAAAAAAAAAACAAGTTCTTCTCACACATACCATAACCAAAAGTTCCATCCAACCCTCTAAATTCAAAATTTTAGTATGGCTAGGTAAGAAAAACATGATGATTAACCTGAACAAACTAAGATTTCAAAAGAAAGATTAACAAAATTTACTAACCTTCTCTTCATTCAAAAGGCCGAATGCCCCCCCTCTTTTTCTTTTTCTTGTACGGCTAAGAAGAACAAGGTGATACCTTTTTTTTTTCTTTTCTTCACCCTTCATCCCCTTATTTTATTTCTAACTCTTTTATTATATTCTTTCCAACATGAAACATTAACACACCATGCTTAAAATATGCTAAGACCCATAGCATGGCCAGCCACTAGCTTAAATTTTGGGCAATTTGACATGCAAACCCATCATTTCTATAACATGCATTAATAGGCCACTTTACATTTGCCTAGCACATTTCTAAATTTTCTCACATAAGTCCTATTTACTAAAATTCAGCTACAATTAACAAAATTCAAATATGAAATTTTCACACATGCATATATACATATATAAGCATCAAATATGACAGCTAATTATTTTTATGACTCGGTTTTGTGGTCCCGAAACCACTTCCCGACTAGGGTCACATTAGGGCTGTGACATAATTACTTAGACGAGGGGAGACACCTATGTTTTTGTGATAAAATACTCAACTTGGAATGTTTGAAATTTTGAATCAAAGGTAATTATTGATAGAGATTATAAGTTGAGGAGAATTTATTTTGATTATAAGTTGAGGATTTTGCTTGAGGACAAGCAAATGCTTAAGTGTGGGGGTATTTGATAAAGCGTAATTTATACATATTTCTATCCCATGCTTAGCATATTTTATGGATGATTTTTCCTTAAAATTGGTGAATTCAATGCTCCTAATGCCTTAATTTCATGTTTTATACTTAGGTGAGCATATGAGAGTGAAAGGAATGAGAAACAGGCCAAAAAACGGAGAAAATGGGCCAACGTATGAAATCAACACGGCCTGAACCTCCTCACATGGGCAGACCACATGGCCGTGTCAATTTGAAAGATTTGAAGCATGACTCACATGGGCAGACCACACGGTCATGCCTATTTAATAGGCTTGACCATGGCCTAAAGTAATCGCATACATGCGTGTCACACGGGCGTGTCCCTACCGAGCCCAAGTCGAGTCCAATTCAGAAAATGCCAATTTTGAGGGTTCTTAGGCATTCTAAAGCTTATAAATACACTCTAGAGGAGGAGGAAATAGAGACACAGAGAAGGAAGCAGAGAACTGCTCATGGAAAGCCTATTGATCCGTTTCAGAAGCCGGATCCATCATCAAGACTAAAGATCTCCCCTCAATTTCCCTTCAAGAGTTTTGGGTTTTTCTTTATGTTTTGTATTCATCATTCTTCTGAGATGTTTACCTTTTTAGTTATGAACTAAAACCCCTAAATACCTAAGGGGAATGAAACCTAAGACAGATCTTGTTATTATTATCTAAATTGTATGATAAATATTTGACTTGTTCTTAATTATGTGTTCTTAATTCTTGTTTTGATATTCCAGGATATTGATTCAAGTTAAGCTTTTATTCAGAGGAGGAATAGATCCTGTCTAAGAGTACATTTGTCATAATTAAGCGGAGTTGGTTGCGCACCTAGAGATAGGGTGACAAGATTTTGCCGAATTAGGGTGAAACCTAATAAAGGGATCCATAGATCGAGTTAATGCAACCCTAAGAAGTTAATTAGAAAGAGATTTCAATTATTCAACCTAGGGTTAGACATTGTTAGTCTCGAGAGGGATAATAATATAACTTAGGGATTTCTATGGATCAAGTCAAATGAATAAATCCTCCGATTCAGAGTCAAATAACAAGTGAAGTCTAGGTGGATTTTTCCTTAGGTATTGTCTTAATTCAATCGTTATTCCAAAAGTAATTCCCCAATTCTATTTTCTGTGAATTCCTAGTTTAGTTAATTAGTTAGTTAAAACAAATTATTCTTAGGCTAGATAATAAAAAGATAGTCATTACTAGTACTTTTAGTTCCTTTGGGTTCGACAATCCAGTCTTGCTAAAACCATACTAATGTTCGATAGGTACGCTTGCCTTCATCGTGATAATAGTTAGTTTCAAGAACGACTCATTATAGATGTTTAAAACCTGTCACGAATATCATGCATCAGAGGGACCAAGCCAAACGTAGTAGAGATCGAGGACCGCAAGCAGAAGGAGTTATACACATAGCAATGGGGTACCATTAGAGGCTTCGCTACAAGACCAATAACAACGAAGCCAGAAAGTATACTTAGAACCTAGACTGTAGGACAATTAGTCCTCATCTAATTTTTTAGAGTTTTTTTGTAAGCAAAGAGTGAGGAAACTAACACTTAATGGCTTAAGGCCTTAGATGTAAGAACTATTAATTTAAATTTCAGTAATATAATTTTTTATTTTTAGATAATTATGTAGCAATTAAGTTAGGGGTTATTAAATTAGGTCCATTGTGATGCTCCATACCTGAATCTGGTGGATGGGTTAAGTGCGTGGTCACATCCCAAAAATTGGGTTTGTAGGAATTGGGTTAATGAACTAATAGTGGTCGCTCGAATTTTTTTTTATAGATGACCTTGGCATATTTGTCAATATATAAGCAACAAGTATAATGATTGAGTAGTAGTGGAGCTATCCTTAATAATCTAAGTTCGAATCCTTCCCTGGCATTAATTTTTTATTTGGTGCAAGTTTGCTTCAAACCTTAGTAAATATCCCATCCATGTTTTTAAAATAATTTTTGTAGGAGTGTGAACAAGGAATTAAATGGCCTAGTGGTTAAGAGCTTTAATAATTTTCTTATGGTTCTAGGTTCAAGTCTCCACATTCTCCATTATTATTGTTGTTATTTTACAAAACCCCTTATTGCCATCTATGTAAGTTACCATGGAAGGAGAGGATTTCTTTCCACTCCTGCCAAGTTAACATGCTTTATTTTTACAAAAATGATCCCCTTTTTGCTCATTTGTCCCCTCTATTGTAAAAACATTTCCCAAAACCATCAACATATATTTCTCTCCAGCCTTACCTTGTGTGATCTTCATTAAACCTAAACAAGTTGAAGAACATCCTTTGCTCCTCCCTTTTCACTCAATTTTCTTTTATTTTAGCCAAAAGCCACCACCTTCGAATTATTTTCCCTCCTTTCCTCCTCCAATCATCACACCATCAGACCTCCTCCTTTCCACCACTCCTCTCCTTTATTTTGCTCCAACGTCGCCCCTTGCAACACCAATCACCATCACGGCCAACACCTTACACCACCACTGATTATACCATCTTCTTTTCTTCACTTCTTTATTAATATTTCTTCTTCTTTTTCTTTAAATATTCTCCTCTTTCTTTCAAGTGTCACACCCTTACCTTTCCTCCCTATCTGTCGGTTTCTCGCCAAACTGCCGCCACCGGACCTCTACCGGCTTCGATGATTGTTTCTCTTTTCTTCATCATTTTACAATCTCCATCATTCCTATAGTAATAAAAAATCATATATCATTTATTTCAATTAGTTTTAAATTTTTTTTAAAGGTTGTACTTAGTGACTCACTTTTTCAAGTGGCTATTTTCTCTAGACTCAGTTCCCCTTGTAATTCAAGACTTCGATGACCCATGAATCCTTTCGATTTGATTGAGTTAGAGTAAGTATAGTAGTGGAATGAAAACCACTATTTCTTCCCTAATTTTTACCTTGGACTGAATATGTATAAAAGATCATGTTTTATTTTCCTTTGTGTATTATCATCGTATTCTACTTTTGATGAAGGGTCGACTGATACCATCCCAGAAAGCTCCTAATTTTAAAAAAGAAATCATCATTACGAATGACTATTTACAAGTGTAAGTTCAAGATGGATGGTTTAGTTTAAGTTACTAATTTCATAATATTTAACACACCAAACCCGACCTAGACGTTATGGCCAAATCTGGAGATGTTACATAAAACGGCTGAAAATCTAGCTTTTGTACATTTCAGAAAATGTTGTCAATTTTTATTACTTAAAACCTCGATCTAATAGGAAACACATCTACTTAACCTTTTTAATTGAGAACGATATTTGCTTACATTTTCTAAAAAAATGAATACTTTACAGCAAAAACTCTTATTTGAGTTAGTTTTTAAGAAAAATGTGACTAAAAGTTTTAAAACCAACAATTCACAGAACATGATATAAACCCTTCAAAACATTTAATAAGTTTAAATTATTAAGAAAAATCTAGAAATTTAAACTATTCAAAACATAACCAAAAACAGTCTCAAAACAATAACAAAACGCGTAAATCAAAATTAAAATAACAAATATGTATAGATTACTAATATAACCGAACTCTCGTCGCACTAACTCGCCTAAGTTTGAGGATTACCTGAAAGTGTTAGACAAACAGAAATGAGTTTTCAAAACTCAGTTTGTAACAAATAACTTAAACAGTTAAATTACATCAGACCGAATTATTAGTAGAAATAGTATCATTACAGAATAGTACAAATACAGACATATTTTCCTACCCCCATCCGCTACACACCATCTTCGACCATCCCAACACACCGTATGGGGTACAAAACACCCACCCAAACCTATACACAACTTAGTGTCATATCGACACTATTCAGAATATTTGTAGCTAAGCTACCATTGTAAGTGACAAGATATCGCCACTCACAGAAACACTTCCTCCACGTATCATAGCCCATCCTAGACACAAATAAAGATTAGAACTGAAATCATACATGCTACAGTTATACATGCATAACATAACAGATTCAAAGCATACATAATGTTTTTCGGGTTACTCATAGCCTATTACAAGTTTTACTCAAAATTTGACGTCTCAAACAAATGAACAGATATCGTAATTTACACTAACAAATGACCGGATTTCATATTTTACAATCTATTTGATCACACAACAACCCCACAGAAGGCCCACGATGATTAGAGTGATATGTATGGCCTTAAGGAAAAATTTAGAATTTTGAGTTCACGGGCTCGTGTGACCAACACAACCCAAATGGCTAGCACGTGTGGCCCACACGGCCTCACACTCACTTGTGTGGTCCACATGACCCAAATAGCCCAGACCGTGTGTTACACATAGTCCAGCACATGACCTGTCACATGGTCATGTGTTGCATACAGCCTACCACATGGCCGTGTAGTGTCAACTGGGTAGATTTTTGGCTTTCGCCGTTCACTATTTTTCGTGTTTCTTGTTACACACTTGGTTA
This sequence comes from Gossypium hirsutum, assembly GCF_007990345.1. Lineage (NCBI taxonomy): Eukaryota > Viridiplantae > Streptophyta > Magnoliopsida > Malvales > Malvaceae > Gossypium > Gossypium hirsutum. Next base: position 69,758,835 of record NC_053433.1, read on the forward strand.
TTTTCTAAAGCCGGTTCAAGCACAAATAATCCAAAACCTAAATACAATATTTAACATGATCAATTTCACTATTGAGGCACTAAATTATTCGTGAATTGAACACATTGAACTCACCTTAAAATGAACAGTAGCCTCACGATTCCTTAATTGATGGAGGGACACCAAACGTATCATGATATTCCAAAAATGCAATGGATTGACCAACATCAATAATCACTACCATAACAACCAAAACAAAAACCCCAACTTACTCAACAATTATTGAAATTAACATCCCTACCTACCCAAGTACATACTGAAACAACATAATAAGATTTTATTGTAAGACAACAAGCCATGAACAAAATAGAATTGATTAAGGGAAGAAAAAGTAATCAAGATGTAACTTGAATTATCTTAGAAAGAAGAAAAATTAAATATAGCAGGATGGAGCCACAAGAACCAAAACAAAAGAAAGAAAAGAAAAAAAAACAAAATAAAGAAAGTGGGAAAACATAAAGGAATGTGCAAAATGGGAGGAATTTTTTTTTGCCAACTTCTTAACCTCTTTAATTTCAAATAAAATTTAATAAAAATAAAATAAGACCAAAACCTCCATACCCTAACTAACCCACTAATCCAATTACTATGCTTTATCAGATTTTTAGGACTCACAAACCCATCCAAATTCCTCCCTAATAAGGGCACCAAAACTGACCGAAAATATATCCTATTACCTATGCAAAGGTTCAAACCAAAGACCCCTATCACAATATCAAGTCCCTTAGCCATTGAATAAGTGTATGATATTGATTTGTTTTTGACATGAATGCTATATGATATTAAATGTTTTCATTTTTTATCTGTTTGATATGTAAACTCTGGTAATGCTCCGTAACCTTATTTTAGTGACAGATTCAGGTTATAGGTGTTACAAGATCATAACATATAAATTATTCATTCACAAAACTAGGTATGGTCAAAAGCATAGCCATGATGTCAATGTAACACTTTTTCAAAAAACAGTGCAGATTTTGAAAATAGATCCTAACCAACTCCACTACACACCAATGAGAGTTTCCCCAGAACTCGTATATCTAATATCACACCAATATTGTGGTCTAGCCACCATATAATGTTGTCATATTGCTAGTGTAACGCCCCCATGCCCGAAACCATCACCGGAGTCAAGCTTGAGGTGTTACTAAACTTATCTTACCTTTTAAACAACTCTAAACCACTTATTTTAATTTTCGGAATAAACTGTTTTTCTGCATCATGGTTACTTAAAAATTCATTTCTCGAGTTTCAAAACTCAAAATTAAGATCCGTAAATTTTTCCTGAAACTAGACTCATATATATATCTACTAATTTTTTTCTAGAATTTTTGACTCAGCCAATTAGTACAGTTTATTAGTTAAAGTTACCCCAGTTTGAGAATTCAACTGCACTGACCTCTACTTACTACGAACCACTTTTCTCCCGGTAAAAAATTCATATAACTATAACGTTTGTTTTTATTAAAACTAGATTCAATAAGGATTCTAACCATATAAAGTACACCACCTAATTATTTTTGTAAAATGTATGGTGAATTTCCAAAGTTGGAACAGGGGATCCAGAAATCGCTCTGGCCCTATTTCACTAAAACTCAGATATCTTATAAAATACAAAACCTTTACCTGTTTTGCTTATTTCATATGAAAATAGACACAATGAGCTTTAATTTCATATATTATTCACCATCAAACCATGTCTCTACAATTTTTTTTGTGATTTTTCAAAGTCACGTTATTTCTAATACTTGAATCCGTTTTTAAGTTAATTTCACATTTTTCATAGTTTTCAGGTGATAGTTACTACTTAATCATATATACTATTAAACATGTATATCATCAGCCATTCTATTAGCTAATCACTAGCAAGTATTTACACATCATTCATTGATCATATCATATCAAAAGAAACCAAGTTCCTATACATGCCATACACAAAACGAAATGTCTAACTATACCAATGTGATTTCTTCGATAGTGTGATCGGGTCTCTGACGTTTCCTTCGATCCCCGAGTGACTAGATAAAAACTATAAGAAAAAGAAAATAAAGAGAGTAAGCACTAGGCTTAGTAAGCTTACAAGCAAATAAATTACAACATTCAACATAATGAATAATTATACATAATGTCACCTAGCCTCATAAACTTTCTTTACTTCTCATTTTCTACCTTCTTTTTTACTCACTTACCTTCTTTCTTACCTGATCTTTCACTATTCATAAATATAATCTACCTTCCCTTTTGCTGATAATTCACTATAATTTAACGTGTACAATGACCCATTGAACCACTCGGAATACTAAGGATACTAGGGTCGTTCCTGTCTATCAATATCCTGCCAATGCCATGTCTTCGACATGGACTTACATGAATTATTCCTGTCTCCAATGCCATATATATATATCTAATATGGGCTTACATGGCTCATTCCTGTCTCCAAAGCCATATATCTAATATGGACTTACATGGCTCATTTCTGTCCTGTCCTGTCCTGTCCTGTCAACCCCAATATCCTAACATTCCTAAGGTTCAAACGGGGCTTCCTAATGCTTTTTCTCTGTCACTTCGCGTTTAATTCGACTTTAAATATTCTCAAAAAAATAAGTATATAAATGCTGGAAATTGACAATAATAATGTAAAATAAAAGAATATTGCATTTATTTACTGTAAACTTACCTCGATACAAAATGTGACTAAACTTTACAATTTAGTCCTTTATTTTTTCTTTTCCCCGATCTACTCTCGAATTTCGCTCTTCTTGATCTATACTAGAAAATTTAACTTATTTAATATTCACATTTATCAAAACAGTCCTTTACTCAAACTTTGGAAAAATTACATTTTGCCCCTAAACTTTTGCATATTTACACTTTTGCCCCAAATCTCGTAAATTAAACTTCAGCCTATTTTCTTATGTTTTATGACATACTGATCGTTTTTCCCTTCTATAGCAAAATCAAATTCTCACTCTAACAGATACTTATGACTAATAGGTATTTTTACCGATTAAGGTATTTTTATCGATTAAGCCCTTTTACTCGTTTTTACCTAAAACCGAGTAGCACAAGTTGTCTAACATATTCTAAGACCTCATATTCTATCATGAAACATCAAAATAAACACTTTTCACCTATGGGTAATTTTCCAAAAATGAACCCTAACTTAAATTATTGCTAGTATAAGCTTTATCGAGCTACTGGGACTCCGAAAACGTAAAGAACATTAAAAACGGGGCTTGGAATCACTTACTATGGAGCTTGAAAGCTTGAAACAAACCCTAGCTATGGAGAACCCTTGAAATTTCGTGCTAATGAATAAGATGATGAATTTTGTGTTATTTTTCCCTTTTTATTTCATTTAATATCCAAATGACCAAAATGCCCTTCCTTATTAAACTTTCAAAAATTCCATCCATGTCCTATTTTGTCCATGAACTTAGAAATTGGTCAAATTGTTATTTAAACTCTCCTAATTAATATTCCAAAGAAATTTCATACTAAAAACTTCTAGAATGCAAGTTTTGCAAATTATTCAATTTAGTCCATAATCTCAACTTAAGCACTTTATGCATAGAATTTCATCACGAAATTTTCACACAATCATGCAATCATATCATGAACCTAAAAAAATAATAAAATAAATTTTTCTACCTCGAATTTGTGGTTTCGCAACCACTATTCTGTTTAGGCCCTATTTCGGGATGTTACAGCTAGAAACAGAATAGTATGGTTGAACCACTAAATATTTGCAGATTTATTGCCAAATACTTCCTTCGTACATTTTTCCCACCCCATGCGTGTGATATGAAAACAAAATAGATTTTCAAAAGCATGCTTTACATGCGAATCAAAATATTAGAATATAACATGCTCAGCATGCGAATTCATCGCGATTTTTGTGTGACAGGTTTTAAATATTTATAAAGAATCGTTCTTGAAACTAACTATTATCACGATGTAGGCAAGTGTATAGTAGTACAGTTTTAGCAAGACCGGATTGTCGAACCCAAAGGAACTAAAAGTACTAGTAATGACTGTCGTTTTATTATCTAGCCTAAGAATAAGGGGGTTTTGTTTTAACTAACTAATTATCTAAACTAAGAATTCACAGAAAATAGAATTGGGGAATTACTTTTGGAAAAACGATTGAATTAAGACAACACCTAAGGAAGAATCCACTTAGACTTCACTTGTTATTTTGACTCCAAATCGGATGATTTATTCATTTAACTTGTTCCGTAGAGATCCCTAAGTTATGTTATTATTCCTATTCAAGACTAATAACGTCTAATCCCTAGATTGAATAATTGAGACTTTTCTCTAATCCCTTATTAGGTTTCACCCTAATTCGTCAAAATCTTGTCACCCTATCTCTAGGACCCGCAATCAACTTTGCTTAATTATGACAAATGTACTATTAGACAAGGTCTATTCCTCCTCTGAATAAGAGTTTATCTTGATTTAGTATCCTGGGATATCAAAACAAGAATTAAGAACACATAATTAAGAACAAGCCAAATATTTATCATACAATTCAGAAAATAATAACAAGATTCGTCTTAGGCTTCATTCCCCTTAGGTATTTAGGGGATTTAGTTCATAACTAAAAAGAAAAACATCTCAGAAGAATAATGAATACTAAACATAAAGAAAACCCAAAACTCCTGGAGGGAAATTGAGGGGAGATCTTCAGTCTTGATGGTGAATCTGACTTCTAAGATGGATCAATCGGCTTCCCTTGAGTAGTTCCCTGCCTCCTTCTCTCTGTGTGTGTCTTTCTTCCTCCTCTAGGGTGTATTTATAGGCTTTGGAATGCCTAAGAACCCTCGAAATTAACCTTTTTCGAATTGGATTCAACTTGGGCTCGGTAGGGACACGCCCGTGTGCGATTACTTCAGGCCGTGCTTGAACCTGTTAGAATGGCACGGGCGTGTGTTCTACCCGTGTGAGTCGTGCTTCAATTTTTCCAAATTGACACGGCCGTGTGGTCTGCCCGTGTGAGAAAGTCCAGGCTATGTTAATTTCATACTTTGGCCCATTTTTTCTGTTTTTGGCCCGTTTCTCATTCCTTTTACTGTCCTATGCTCTCTTAAGTATAAAACATGAAATTAAGGCATTAGGAGTATCGAATTCACCAATTCTAAGGAAAATCATCCATAAAATGTGTTAAGCATGGGGTAGAAATATGTATAAATTACTGTTTATCAAATACCCCCACACTTAAGCATTTGCTTGTCCTCAAGCAAAATTCTCAACTCATAATCAAAATAAATTCTTCTTAACTTATAATCTCTATCGAAAATATCTCAGACTAATTCATGAGTAGTCGTACATTGAGAATTCAACTAAAAGAACATTAGAGCTTCAAACATTCAAAGTTGGGTATTTAATCATGCAAAACTTAGGCATCTCCCCTTATCTAAGTGGTTACCTCGATTCAAAATCTCACAGAGTTTAACATCCTCACTGAAGATTCACTCAAATCACTCAAAGTGTTTAAGGACAATGAAAATAGCACTCATCAGTTAATATGAAAAGTTATTACCATAGGATTGCATGAAAATCACATCTCCACTACTATAAATTGAGATGATACATCAATCAAAAGGTCTTTAGAGGGTTGTAATGTGGCTTTGGTTAGGGGGTATGGTCACAAGCTGAAAGAAAGGGTTAGAATAAAGATTGAATTGAAAAATTGCCTAGCTAGAAAAATGGCTAGTCATCAATTGCATACAATAGAGCTTTTTTCTCAGAATATGGAATTTTAACTCTTTAGCTCAGAAGATCACTACTACTAAAATGTATACATTTTTTTTTGAATCAAGTCAAATAACATAGACTAACTATTAAGAACAAAACATAGCTGAGCAACTATTTCAATTCAAACATCTACAGAAACAGGGATTAAATTTAATTTAGGGGATTTCAACAATAATGGGTTAAGGGTTAATATTAAGGGTAATACAAGAAATGGCTTGTTAGCTCAACCGGGTCTACTAAGGGTTGATCATGGAGGTAGGCTTTTCATGACATGAGTGGGTTAATCCTAAGTGCCTTTCTCATTTTGACATATCAAATCAAATAGTGTGGTCTTGACATGCATAATCAAGCAAGTTCTAGAATAACAGTTCAATACTGATGCATTCAAAGCAATAACAAAAGTGAGCATGAAAGAATTAATAGATGCTCAAAAGTCTCAAAAATCTCACAAGAATTATGGCTTTTTGATGTTTAAACTTGTGAATTCCAACTCAAAGTAATACCTAAACTTTGGGGAAACAACCTAAAATTTTAAATTCTTAAAAATCAACTTATCATGCTTGATTCTCTAATGTCTTAAAGTTTAAACAATCGATGCATAAATGCCTATGTTTTAATTCAAGATATATCAATCAAAATCATAAATCAACCAAAATTTATCCTAAATATGATATGAGAGCTTTTTAATAGAACAAGGCAGTCATTCAGGGATTTTTTTGATAATGAAATGAATACCCTCCACACTTAAGATGTACATTGCCCTCAATGTACAAAGATAGATATATAGAAAAGAATGTGAAAATAAGATAGGGAAAGAAGTGAAACTTCCTGAGTGATGAATGAATTTCCTTGAACTGGAGTTTCAGGGCGTGAGGGTGGAAAAGGATGCTCCAGTGGTGGTAGAGGTTCATTAGTCCATAAGTCCTGCGCCAAAAGAATATTATATCTGAAATTGGTTATGGTCGTGGTTGAGGAGGACATGGCAGTCGTGGAGAACCTTTCAGTGGAGTTTCGAGTCCCTGAGTAATAGTAAGCTTTGGAGCTTTTTATAACTATGATAGCATCAGGAACTCTTTTAGAAAATATATAAGGAAGAATGATTACTCGGTAGGAAATAGACGGAATTCAAAATTGTTAAATAAAAACTATAAATCCTAATAAAAATAAGATGAAAGAAAAATAAAAAGTAGTCTTAAAATAAAATAAAAGTACAAACATAAAATAATAAATGAAAGTTTTTAAACATCTTCATCACTAGATGGTTCGCGAGGTGGGTCAATGATGATTCCTGGGCCGCGGTGTTGAGGAGCCCAAAGTGTCGAGCCAACTGAGTAACAGAGGGGCCAATGGAGATGACTGCTTTCCTATGTCGCTCTGTCTAGTGTTGAATGGCGAGGGCAATGAAATAAGCAAGGTCGATGACATGCTCGTGCGACATACACCATAGAAAGTAGGCATCGTGAGTGTTGACAACGCTAGTGCTCTCTCGCCATCCTATAATCGTGTGAGCCAAAATGCCGTGTAGGTACCTCAGAGATGGAGGGAGAGCCGATGCCTTGGAGCAGCCAGGATTGTAGGTGGCTGAACCCGGTATTAGTGCATCCCAGCACCGTGAAGGAGAACGATGGATGTGGCAGTTGAGAGCATGTAAGTCATTCCCCTCCTTGAATTCCTCCGTATATAAGCCCAGTGCAGTACCAAATTCTAGGACACTTAGCTGGCAGACTAATTCGCCTAGGCAAAATTGGACCGTGTCGGAATCACCGTAGTTCATCGTTACAGTTTGAAGATGAAATGTTGAACATAGTTCCATCGTGATCTCGAGATATGTTGGCTCGATGATCCCAAAGAAAATCTCCCAAAGGTCGATGGTTAGGAGGGCCCGAATCGCATCAGCCAACAGAACTTGTTCTACTGTAGCCCAGTCGATGCAGCGGCCCGCAATTAAAGGTCAGGCCCGGAGTATTTGGAAAAGTTCTTCTTGGGGCCCGATGAGGAATTGCAGGAAAGGGTGGCGAATTTTCGCAGTGGGACCCGAGGAAGATGGCTCTCCCTTCCTTTTCTTTGAAGTATGGACAGCGATTTTCTTTCCTCGTGAAGACGACATTGTATACCTGCAAGCAAAACCATTGTTTCGTCGTGAGGAATGTTCAAGGTAATACAAAAGCAAATCCAAAAAGGCAGAAGTCATAAATTAGAACTAATAATCTCAGCCACAGCTACTAGCAAACTTAATCAAAAATAATTTTATGGTGTATCATTACCAGGACAATAGAATGAGTTTCCTAAAAAAATGGCAAATAATTCTATGTTAGTACATTTTATTGATGGAGAATATCAACCCAAAATTCATGAGTATTTTCACTTTAAACTAATAAAATGTAGCAGATAAATCATGCAACAAGGAAGAACTTCAACATGAAAAGATAATAACTACTCTAGATATGAAATGTGAGTGATAAAGAGATGAAAAGAACATAAAAATGCATAGTACTACGATAACTTAACATGAAAAATGAGTGCAATTAAAGGGAAAAGAGTAAACAAACACTAGAAAGGGGAGAATGAGCGTCAAAAATGGAGTTGGAGGTGGCACATGGGTGTGGCGGGGAGGGTGTCTGGACTTGCAACGGATAAGATTAGGGTTTTTTTGGGTGAAGAAGACAATGAATAGTGCATCCTATTTATAGATTTTTGGGTACACGACCAAGTAACACGTCCGTGTTCCCCAATTTCAGCCAGTGTGATTCGCGAATTTTGAATTTGGGCGCGTCTAACATTTAGTCCATGCCCGTGTTCCTTGGGCGTGTGGGTGCACATGGCCATGTCGTACGACTGTGCCTGGCTTTGTTTGCTTCTCCCACGCCCATGTATGTAGGCACACGCCCATCTTAATTTAACATGTTCGACCACGGGTGCTAGACACGGGTGTGTCGCACGCCTATGCTATTTACTCAGGTTCAACCAGGGTTCTACAACACGGGCATGTCGAACGCCCGTGTTATTTTGGCAGGTTCACCCACAGCCATGTCAAAAGGCCGTGGTGATTTATCATAGCTCGTGTTTGGGGAAAATCTTTGCCCTGTTTCCACACAGTCCTAAGCACGCCCGTGTGCTTGGTCGTGTATGTGTGGAAAACCTATATTCAAGATCTCCGTTAGTAAGTTAGGTGTTAAATACTAAAATTTAAATAAATTAATATTGTTAGTGCTCAGGGTTCCTTTTGAGAAGCGTTTATTTATAGTCTAAGCTCGACTTACCTCTCCATTGAATGGTCGTGGTGGTTCGAGGAGTTTATACTCCTCATTCCTGCTATCCATCTCAAATAAGGTTTTAGACGAGTGTTGTTTACCTTAAAAGTGCCGAACTTGAGGTGACTTACCTCGACTACACCGAATGGGAAAATGCTAAGTACCGTAAGAGGGACTTCTTCATCCGGTTTGGTAGTGACAATGTGAAGATCTGCGTCATCTAATAAAACTTTATCTCTAACCTTAAGTTTATTTGGAAAGGTGTTGAGCTCGTTCTGGCGTAGTTTTGGTTTATCGTGTGTTCTCAGTTTATTTGTCCGCCATTCATCTAACTCCTCGATTTTTAGCCTTCGTTCTTCATGCATAGGTCCTCTATTATTTCTTGAGAATGGCTCATGTACTTCCTTCAGACTTATTTCCTGCAAAGTAGGTTGCACCATATTGTCAGTTTTAGTAGAATGGTTTAGACGATCACCTTCAATTTTCTATGTGTTGCCAGAATTGCGAGCTTAAAGGGTGATTGTTTCGTCTCCCACACTGAGTGTGAGCTCACCTGTGCCAACATCAATAATCATTTTAGCAGTTGCTAAAAAGCCCCATCCTAAAATCAGAGGAGTGTTGCTATCCTCCTCTATGTCTAGAACAATGAAGTCAACGGGAAATATAAATTTATCAATTTAACTAGCACATCTTCAATAATACCCCTAGGAAATCTTATAGTTTTATCTGCTAATTGAATGCTCATCCTAGTCTGTTTGGGTTTCCCAAGACCTAATTGTTTGAACATTTTGTAGGGCATGACTTTAGTACTAGCCCCTAAATCAGCTAATGCATTATCAACATCTAAACTACCAATTAAGCAAGGAATCATAAAACTCCTTGGATCTTTTAGTTTGTTGGGTAGTTTATTCTGTGGAATAGCTGAGCAAACTGTGTTTAGCTCCACATGCGATGCCTCGTGCAACTTCCGCTTATTTGCTAAAAGCTCCTTTAAAAATTTCATTGCGTTTGGCATTTACGATAGAGCTTCAATAAACGGTAAGTTAAGATGTATTTTCTTAAGATTTTAAGGAATTTACCAAATTATTCATCTGAGCGGTCTTTCCATGTTGCGTTGGGGTATGACACATGAGGTTTATATTCGACATTCACTGACTTGTTTTTATTATGACCTACCTCACCTTGATTTCTGTTCACCACAGTTTCTTGCCTCAGTTTTGGCTCAGGCTCAATGAATCCTTCTTCATCTTTAACATTAATCGCGTTGAGTTGTTCCTTTGGGTTGGGTTCAGTATCACTTGGCAAGCTACCTTGTGGTCATTCGGAGATTAGTTTGGAAAATTGGCCTATCTGAGTTTCGAGCCCTTGGATCGATGCTTGTTGATTTTTAAGTGCTGTCTCGGGGTTCTGGAAATAGGTTTCTAACACTGAGATAAATTTAAACAACATCTCTTCAAGGTTTGATTTCTTTTCCTGTTGATAGGGTGGTTGTTGAAAACCCGGAGGATGTTGTGGTCTTTGATTTCCTTGACTGCCCCACGAGAAATTGGGATGGTTCCTCCAACCTGCATTATAAGTGTTACTATATGGGTTATTTTGGGATCTAGAGCTATTGTTACTCATATATTGGACTTGTTCCTCCTCGATGCTAGGGTTGAAGGGCTGGTACTCTGTGCATGCTCCTCCTTCATTTGTCTCACACCTTATTACTGGATGTACCTGAGTAGAACCAAGTAAACCTTCAATCTTTTTATTTAGAAGTTCTACCTGGTTTAACAGCATAGTAACCTAATCGACGTTATAAATGCCTGTTGTTTTAGTTGGCTTAGTCCTCATTACTTGCCACTGATAGTTATTCACTGACATCTCTTCAATAAATTCGTAAGCCTCTTCAAGTGTTTTCTTGTTGATGGTTCCCCCAGCTGCTGCATCAATCATTTGGCTTGTCGAAGGGTTCACACCATTGTAGAATGTTTGAACTTGCAACCATAGAGGTAATCCATGGTGAGGACACCTTCGCAATAGGTGCTTGTATCTCTCCCATGCATCGTAAAGAGTTTCTAAGTCCATCTGCAGAAATGAAGAGATATCATTACATAATTTGGTCGTTTTAGTCGGCGGAAAATATTTTAATAAAAATTTTTCGGTCATTTGTTCCTAAGTAGTAATTGACCCTCATGGTAACGAGTTCAACCATTGTTTAGCTTTGTTCTTCAATGAAAAAGGGAATAACCGAAGACAAATGGCATTGTCAGAAATGCCATTAATTTTAAATGTATCGCAAAATTCCAGGAAATTTGCCAAGTGAGTGTTTGGATCCTCATCCTGCAAACCATCAAATTGAACAAATTGTTGTATCATTTGAATATTGTTAGGTTTTAGTTCAAAATTATTTGCAGCAATAGCAGGCCTAACTATACTTGACTCAGTTCCTATTAAAGTAGGTTTAGCATAATCATACATAGTACGAGGAGCAGGATTCTGATTTGCTAGTTCAGCAGGTGTCGCAGGAGGTAGCTGATTGTCTTGGTTGTCAGCCATCTCCTCAGTTGGGGTTTGAATATCATCTTCTTGCTCGTTCTTTATGTATCTTAAGCTTTCCCTTATTTCTCTTTGGTTTCTGCGAACTGTGCGATCGATTTCTTCGTCAAAAAGTAGTGGTTCTGACGGGTTTCTTCTAGTCATAAACTATAAAAACCTATCAAGAGAAAGAAAATGTAAATTAATAAATAAATAAAAAATATAATTAACTTGCAAGAAAAATAAATGGCTAAAGTAATAAAAATTGAGCATTCCTAATATCTTAGTTCCCCGGCAATGGCGCCAAAAACTTGATTGCGATGTTTGTGTGACAGGTTTTAAATATTTATAAAGAATCGTTCTTGAACCTAACTATTATCACGATGTAGAAAAGTGTACCTATCGAACAGTAGTACAGTTTTAGCAAGACCGAATTGTCGAACCCAAAGGAACTAAATGTACTAGTAATGACTGTCTTTTTATTATCTAGCCTAAGAATAAGGGGGTTTTGTTTTAACTAACTAATTATCTAAACTAAGAATTCACAGAAAATAGAATTGGGGAATTACTTTTGGAAAAACGATTGAATTAAGACAATACCTAAGGAAGAATCCACTTAGACTTCACTTGTTATTCTAACTCCGAATCGGATGATTTATTCATTTAACTTGTTCCGTAGAGATCCCTAAGTTATGTTAGTATCCCTATTCAAGACTAATAACGTCTAATCCCTAGATTGAATAATTGAGACTTTTCTCTAATTAACACCCTAGGGTTGCATTAACTCGATCTATGGATACCCTTATTAGGTTTCACCCTAATCTGGCAAAATCTTGTCACCCTATCTCCAGGCGCGCAATCAACTCCGCTTAATTATGACAAATGTACTCTTAGACAAGGTCTATTCCTCCTCTGAATAAGAGTTTATCTTGAATTAGTATCCTGGGATATCGAAACAAGAATTAAGAACACATAATTAAGAACAAGCCAAATATTTATCATACAATTCAGAAAATAATAACAAGATTCGTCTTAGACTTCATTCCCCTTAGGTATTTAAGGGATTAAGTTCATAACTAAAAAGAAAAACATCTAAGAAGAATAATGAATACAAAACATAAAGAGAACCCAAAACTCCTGGAGGGAAATTGAAGGTTGATCTTCAGTCTTGATGGTGAATCCGACTTCTGAGATGGATCAATCGGCTTCCCTTGAGAAGTTCCCTACCTCATTCTCTCTGTGTGTGTGTGTCTTTCTTCCTCCTCTAGGGTGTATTTATAGGCTTTGGAATACCTAAGAACGCTCAAAATTAGCCTTTTCCGAATTGGATTTAACTTGGGCTCGGTAGGGACACGCCCGTGTGCGATTACTTCAGGCCGTGCTCGAACCTGTTAGAATGGCACGGGCATGTGTTCTACCCATGTGAGTCGTGCTTTGATTCTGCCAAATTGACACGTCGTGTGGTCTGCCCGTGTGAGGAAGTCCAGGCCGTGTTGATTTCGTACTTTGGCCCATTTTCTCTATTTTTGGCCCGTTTCTCGTTCCTTTTGCTGTCCTATGCTCTCCTAAGTATAAAACATGAAATTAAGGCATTTTGAGCATCGAATTCACCAATTCTAACGAAAAATCATCCATAAAATGTGTTAAGCATGGGGTAGAAATATGTATAAATTACGGTTTATCACGAATCGTATCTCATATTTTTACACATATTTTCATTATGGCATGTTTAATCATGCAAATTAGAATATCATAGTAAGGCATACTCAATCTTTCCATCCATAGATCAAATTTAGTAATATATATTATTTTCATATAACCAGAATATCATATTTTTATGAGTCATAAATCACATTACATGAGTGATGGAAATCACATAATAACATATATCACAAAATCACCCAATAAACCAATAACATCAGAGATATTAAAGTTTCAGGATTTTACTTACTTGATATCCTTATTTATTGATTTTTACCGATCTCTATGTATACGCTTGTATTCACACACACTTATATTTCAAGAATCATAAGATCAAAAATAGTACATTTAAAAAATCTCTATTATATCTTATCTAATCAATATTAATAACTATTATCAAGAATAGGTCCCTTACACCTTTGATTTGATTGAGTAGATCTTGATTCCATTTCGAAAGGGATGAATCTGATTTCTTGAGTCACTATGTTTAATCAAATATAAGTGTTAGTAGTAATCTAATTAATAAATAACAATCCCTTTCTACAGTTGATACACGAATTATGAGATTTCTGAATACTCTTCAATAATGCACAAAATTAAATAGTTAGAAACGTGTTAAATAAAAAATAATATTACGAAAGTGTAATGAGAACAATATTCCTTCATACTTACAATTAAACGGAGAGTAGAAGGCTCAGTAAAAAAATCCCAAAAAGTCGATCAAAGAGGTGGATTAGGCTCCATAAATAAAAAAATAAAAGATTTTAGAGATAATAATAATAATACGAAAGATTATCCTTAATATTCAAAAATCATATTCAAGAGTTTATGAGAGGATTTTTAGAAAGAGGAGAAGAAAATAAGAAAAACAAGAAAAACCGGCTGTGGCCAACGGTGACACCATGATGGTGATACGGTAATGGTACAACAATAGTGACGGTAAAGTTAGGGAGGTGGTATGGAAACTGTGTATGGTGGAGGAGGGGAAGATAGAAAAGAATTAGCTTCAAAAGTGTTGAAAAAGGAAGAAAAAGTTGAAAATCAGTGGAGGAAAAGTGGTGAATGGCAAAAGACTGGACGAGTGGAAAAATAGGAGTATCAAAATGAAAAATAGGGTTAAGGGAGTGCTAAGGAGTAGTCAAAGGCTTACTTTGGGTAAGTTTGGGGACAGAGGAGTGAAAAGGGGGCTTTGAAAAGAAAGTTTGACTCAAACAAAAAAAAAAGATAATCTTCCCTTTTATGGAAAGACTTGGACGGCAAGGGGGAGTATTCACCTTTTAGAATGGTTAACCATTGTGGCTAGTATGAGAAAAATAAATAAAATGGAGTATAAGGGTATTCGAACATGGGACCTTTAGGATTTAATTAACACCTTTAACCACTTGACTACTAATTATGTTATGATACAAACTTGCGATATTTAATAAATAAAATCTAGGGCATGACAGTACCGATGAGACACTACGTGTGAATCTTATTGATAACGTTAGGCGTAACTATTTGCTTCAAATTTATTCAATGAAGCACTAGGTGGAAAACTAGTGTGCTGGTTGGATTCATGTATTCGTCTAGGTCCGAGTCTTGTTAATAGAAAAATAAATGGTAAAAACAAAATATCTGATATTTGAAATGGAAAATGATGTGAAATGGAAGTGAAATGTGAAATGGAATATGAAATTGTGGAATGAGTTGGAAATATTGATTGATTATTTTAATGAATCCATGAATTTGGACATTGAGATAGAATGTTCATAATTCATATTATGAAGAAAGTAGAAGTTGATGTTAAATTGGAAATTGATATATATATATTTGGTATAAAGATGAATTGATATGACATGAGAATGAAGTTTATATGATTTAATATGAATTTGATTGAGAATTCAAACTATGAAATGAAAATAATGTTTGGCATTAATTTGAACTAAGATGTATTATGGGTAAATAGATTGTATGATATGATTAAGATAATGAATTGATTAAATGATTGTTTGTTTTATAGATGATAATGAAATGTTGAATTCAGTGTGTTGAAATATTATATGATTGAGTTAATATATAGTGTGATAAATGTTGAACTCACCTTTTTGATATGTGATTTGCCATGATAAGAAAATGTTACCAAGCTAAGTAGCATGTAGTTTATAATTATAATCGGAGGTAAGTTATTTGGTTATTTTTACCTATGAACTTACTAAGAAATTTTAATACTTACTTTTTTGTTTCCTTTTTCCCTGTACTTTCAACTTGTGGAACATGTCAAGCGGATCGTTGAGAAACTCACACTATCTCGGTATTCATTGAGTAGTCTTTCTATCATTTGAAACCTGATTTTATGGCATGTATATAGGCGATTCATTGTAACAGCCCGATTTTACCTAAATCGGAACAGTGATTTTGGAACTACAAATTCGATGTTAGAAAATTGTTTTAATATTATTTAATGTGTTTTACAGCATGATTGTGTGTATGTGTGAAAATTCTGTGAGCTAATTTTATCGTTTAATAGCTCAATTTGAGAAAAAGGACTAAATCGCGTAAAATGCAAAAGTTGCATTCTACTTGTTTAAATTGCTTAATTGCTATGGTTTATTAAATGAAAGGTCCTTATGATATTATTAAATCATTGATAGTGATATTTTGACATAGATGACCTTATATTAAATGATTTTATATGTTTATTATAAAGGTTAAAATGGTAAATAGGTTATTAAGTTAATATTAATTAAAAACAAAAGACAATATGTTTCATAATCATCTTCCACCACCGAAATTATAAATTGAAGAAGCCATTGGAAGCCATTAGGATTTGGCACTTTGAGGGATCAATTGGTATGTGATTTTAGCTCTATTTTTTATGATTTTTACATTTTTGAGATCGTTACTTTGTATTCTAGCTAGCCCATGCCTTAGTTTTTGAAGTTGTTAACGATTTTGTGAAGTGCCATTGATGAATATTTGATTTTTTGGATGTTTGATGATGAAAAATGAATATTTGTTGATTTACACAAGTTTTGTTAAATGATTTTAGCTAAAAATGCATTTTAAGGATTTAATTGTGAAAAACGTAAATTGGGTGGATGAAATGTGAAATAAATGAAAGTTTTGGGCTACTAGGGACTTATATGAAATTCATCCAAGCATGAGTATTGTTGAATTGTGTGAATTTTTTGTATCTGTGAAATAGGGACTAAATTGTAAATATGCCTAAAAATGTATTTGTTGATTGAATTGAATAATTTGATGAATAAATGAGTTAATTTTGAATGTATATAGATCAAGAACGAAAGAAATCGAATTTAGATTGGGGAAAATCAAAGGTTATCGAATAGTCGATCCAGTCCGTTTATCCTGAATACAAGGTAAGTTCATATGCGAATAAATATATTTAAATTGAATTATATATGTTTAATTGACGTTGAACAGCCATGAATGTTGAATGATCAAATACGAGCAAGAATCAACAGGATTACAATATTCGAAAGTCCCGTACGAACCTTAGAAATAGTATAGGATACGAATATCATCACATTAAGATTAACGAGATGTGATTATGCGTAAGACCATGTTTGGGACATTGGAATCATTATGTGATTACGTGTAAGACCATGTCTGGGACATTGGCATCGTTATTTGATTTCGTGTAACACCATAGCTGGGCTATCGGCACCGATATGTGATAACATGTAAGACCATATCTGGGATATGACATTGTAAGAGTTATATGTGATTTCCAAGTATCCTTAAAAATTCCAAAAGGATTCAACGGGCAAAGTCAAGTCAAGAAAGAATGTGTGAATGAGTTAAGTGACTCACGTACGCACAAGATTTATACAAGTATTGAATATGTATACATTGGGAAAGGTTTGTGAGCTTATTTGTGCTTACTCATAGTTTGCCATTGATGGAAATGATGTTGACTCATGTGGTAATTTTATTTTTATATGGCTTACTAAGCTTTTAAAAAGCTTACTTTGTGTGTTATTTCCCTGTTTTATAGTTAATCAAAGCTAGCTCAGACTTAGGGATTATCAGGAACAACGCCACACTATCGATCAACTTGTTGGTATTTTGGGTGCTCTGTAATTATGGTATATGGCATGTATAGGCTAGTGGTATGATGATGTGTTTTGAGATATGATATTAGCCATGAGATTTGGCTCATAAATGATGTAAATGTTGGTGAGTATTTGGCCATTTGGGTTGGCTTATTTTATGAGTCTGGTAAGTGAAATATGATGTATATAAATGGCCTTGTGTTTTTGCATGTTTGTCATGGATGTTCTGAGGATTAATTGCTATTATTTTATGTTTAAAATAGATGATAAGGTGATGAGAAAAATGCATAGAGAAGATAGATGAAATTGTTGGTAATGGCATATTGTTTTAGTATGTTTTGGATTATGATTTGACTGGTGAAATGGATGGATTTTAAATGGCATGATTTGAATATGAAATAGCATGTTTTAGTTGCCTATAAATATATTGAAATGATATGAAATGATGTGGTTTTGGTTTGCTAGAGGAGGGTGAGAAATGTGGCTTAAACCAAGCCTATTTGCGCTCCACACGGCTGAGCACACAGGCGTGTGACTTGATTGTATGTCTACTATAACTTAATTAAACAAGTCGGTGAGTTACACGATTTAGACACACAGGCGTGTCTACTGGCCGTGTGTGACACATGGGCTGGCACATGGGCGTGTGGTCAGCCGTGTGCCCAAATCTCTATACCCTTCAGATTTCATGCGGCCAAGGCATACAAGCGTGTCTCCGGCCGTGTGATGCAAGTCAGTATGTATGCCCTGTTTCCACACGGCTTGTGACATAGGCGTGTCTGGTGGCCATGTGAGGCACATGGCCAGTTCACACGGGCTTGTCATCCTTATATGCATGAAAATTTTATAAGTTTCCAAAAATTTTCAAATGTTATCGGTTTAGTCCCGAACCTTTTCCAGGCATGTTTTAAGGTCTCGTAGAGCCTTAGAAGGGACAATGTGACTATGTTGGATTGATGTTTATGTATTAATGGATTCTTGGATGAGAAAAGTGTGTTGTATGTTGTGATTTGTTAGGTAATGCCTCGTAACCCTATTCTAGCGACGGATGCTACATTTATTTTTGGTCAATCTTGAATGTTGGTACTTTGGTTTTTTATTGTGGTTTGTGTTTTAAATGGTTATATGTTATGTACATAGGCTATTTTTGTAACACCCCTAACCCGTATTCGTTACCGAAATAAGGTTAAGAGACATTACCGATCAATACACATCATTCAAATACATTTATGCATTTCAATATCAAAATACATTCATCTCAATCATATTGTCCCTTCTAAGGTTCTACCAGACCTTAAAACATGCTTAGTAGTGGCTCGAGACTAAACTGATAACAATCATAAACTTTGAGAAACTTATAAGTTTTCAAACTTTAAAAGGTCACATGCCTGTGTGAACTGGTCATGTGTCTCACACGGTTACCAGACACGCCCATGTCATAGGCCGTGTGAAAGTAGGGCATACATACTAACTTGTACCACACAGCTGAGGACACCCCCGTGTGCCAGGCCATGTGAAATCAAAGGGGGTTACTGACTTGGGTCACACAGTCGACCACACGCTCATGTGCCAGCCTGTATGCCATACACGGCCAGTAGACACGCCTGTGTGTCTAGGCCGTGTCAAAACTGTAGGGTGTAATGACTTTAATTTGAAGGGTACCCTAAGGGACACACGATTGTGTATCATGACGGTGTGTCGCACACGGCTGAGATACACACTCGTGTCTTTGCCCATGTGGACAAAAATAGGCCATTTGAAAAGACAATTTGCCACCCTACTCTCATATACACAATGCAACCCATATGATACCATTTCAATACATATTTTAACTACCAAAACATGCTATTCCATTCACATATCATGCCATCTATCCATATCCATTTCAAATACTCAAATCCTTATTCAAAACATACAAAATCAATATGCCAAAATCATCAATCTCACATGACTACTAAATGCATTTACTCATCAAATTATCAACTATTTCATGACACAAATTGCACCATATCTCCATCTCAAAATCAAACTACATTATACAAATCTTCCAAGCATTAATACATCATCAACTAATCAACCAAATAGGAAATCACTAAGCAAAACTAACAACCATGCAAACATGCCAAAACACATAGTAACTTATAAACATCACATATATCACTTGATAACATATAAATTAAGCCAATTCAAATGGCCAAACACATCATCATTTACAAGCCAAATCTAATGGCTAATATTAAAACTGAAAACATGCCATATACCATATATACAAAGCCTCAAAAGTACCAATGAGACGATCGATAGTGCGACGACGTATTCTCGATGATCCCCAAGTCTGAGCTAGCTTCGATAATCTAAAATACATGAAAATAACACACAAAGTAAGCTTAAAAAGCTTAGTAAGCCATATACAAATAAAGTCATCACATGAACATTTACATATCAATTCAAATATGCTTAACATCAATAACCACATACAAGTTCACAAACCTTTCTCAATGAATATTTATATTCAATGTCTTAATCGAGTTCATCTAATATTTCACTTTTCAATACTCATATGAATTTCGTACATACCTGAGTCACTTAGCTCCTTCACATATTCTTTCTCAACTTGACTTTTCCTGTTGAACTATTCGAAATTGTTAAGGATACTCAGAAATCACATAAGCTCATACAATGCCATATCCCAGGTATGGTATTACATGTTATCACATATTGATGCCACTATCCCAGACAGGGTCTTACACGAAATTGATTAATGATGCCAATGTCCCAGACATGGTCTTACATGTAATCACATCTCGGTAACCTAATGTCATGGCATTCGTATCCTATACTATTCATAAGGTTCGTACGAGACTTTCGGATATTGTAACTTCATCAATTCATGCTCGTATTTGCTCGTTAGGCATCCATAGCAATTAAATCATAATAAAACATATATAATTCAATTCAAAGACATTTGTTTGCATATGAACTTACCTAGTGTTGGAATAAATGAACTAGATCGACTATTCGATAACTTTGGATTTCCCGTGATCTAAATTCGTTTTCTTTCGTTCTTGATCTATATACATTCAAAATTAACTCTTTTATACACCAACACATTCATAGTCCACAAACACATATTTGGGCATTTTTGCACTTTGGCCCCTAAAGTTACACATTTATTCAATTTAGGCCCTACTTCATAAATACACAAAATTCACAAAATTCAATATGACCCATGCTTAGCCGAATTCTCTATAGGTCCCTAATAGCCCATATTTCACATTTATTTCACAATTTAACCCATCAAATTACACTTTTCTCAATTTAATCCTTAATTGACATTTTTGTCAAAAATCACTTAACACAACTCTAATATCTATCATCAAGCTTTCATAATTCATCAACAATCATTCAAAAGCTCAAGCATTCATCAATGACAACTGACAAATTCATCAAAAAAATTCAGAAATTAAAGTATGGGCTAGCTAGTATGTAACACCCCAAACTTGGTCCAGACGTTATGGCTGAATCTAACGTGTCCATGGAAGTGTTTTTCGAAAATCATGTTTTAATTGAAAACCCTTCTTACCATTCAAAACTTTTTTCCATTTAAAACCCCAGATTTCGTTAGCTTATTTTTAAAACAAGGTTTATTAAAAGTCAATCTCTTGTAAAATGTTGTTACCCTTAAAACCTTATTTCTTGCAGAAGCTTAATTTAAAACAGTTGCGGAAACGTGATATTTTGCAAATCCGTTGTTGTTTTGGAAAAAACCGTGTTCTAATTCTAGCAGTTATAAAGCAATAACTAAAATTCCAAAATTTAAAATCCAGAAATTATAAAGGCCTTATTACAACCCAAAAATAATAAGTAAGGTAAATAAAATCCAAATCAAATTTAAGTGTGTAACCAACTCCAAGTCCCTCGCAGCACCGAACCATCTATGTCTAGGGATTACCTGCACAGTTAAAATAGTTAGGTGAGTTTGCAAAAGCTTAGTGTGCACCCCAAATCAAAACAGTGATCAACCAGAATAGTCTAAACTTGGGCCCATTTCAGAAGTAGTGTCCAACTGGGCCTAAACCCATTACAGAACAGATGCAGTGTGGGCCTTAGCCCTAAACAGAACAGAATCAGAATAATCAACCATGCAAAAACCCTGTCCATCCAACCTCTACATACCAGCTCCGTCCAACCCTACACACCATGTGGGGATATAATATCGACCCACCCATCCCTACACACCATATAATAGTACCGATGAGGCACTAAACAGAATTTGCAGCAGAGCTGCCAGAACGGTAGGCAAATAGCCATCAAAGATATGCAACAATGCTGCCAGAATAGGATACTTCCTCCAATCACATAACCCAACCCCATGTTATGCAACATACATTAGTGGCATGCTATTAAATTTTATCACGCATGTAAACAGGACAAGTATACATATACAAATCATCTCATGGCATACATAGTCATCCATGTATCCTATAGGGTCAAAACAAACATTTTTACTAGTTTGGGCCTAAGTACTTTTAGGCCCATCAGTAAGCCCACGGTCGTCTAGCGACACGTGCAACTGAAAATAGTATAGAAATTGTTGAATGGGCCAAAGCCTACTAAGCAGGCCCATGTGGGCCCACACGACCATATGGCCCACCAAGCCCAAAATTGGCCTCAGCCATGTGTTCGTCTCAGCTAGAATAGTAATACCCACTTAATGGTAAGTTTTACACGTACGGGGTCCACAGGCCCATTGGGCCCATATGGCCCTTTATGGTCCAAGCCCGTGAAATTGCTCATGGTGGCCGTTCCTCGATGTAGGCCCACACTCCATGACCTCAGATAATCACATGGGCGTTTGCACGCCCATTAGGCCAAAATCTTGATTTTTGGCTTCTCGGCGTTTCAGCATTTCGAGATTTTAGCTTTTTTCCGGTCTATGGTTTGAATGGTGTGTGTACACACCTTGATACGAAGTGTGCGATGAATCCCCAGCACCAAACCTATTGCAATCAAGACTAACAGTTAGTCACTAGATCAACACAAAAAACTCCTTTATCCAATCAAAAGCCGAAACCATACTTCACTAAACTTAATCGATCGTACCTTGTCAAACCCTCTCTAATCATTAGAAAAAGTTAAACCCCTAGAAGAATTCTGCATCACAATGAGCCTTATTAAAAGAAGTTGAGTAATCATGTGATTAAAACCACACTTAAAAGTTTACACACCAACAAGAATATTTGACCTCAACTAAACAAGGCAAGAATGCTCACCTTGGTCAAAAATTGAGAGTAGAGAATTGATTACTTCAAGCAGCTTGTCCCTCTATCAAACCCCAAGAGAACACTTAATATTGGCAAAAAGGAGGAAAGAAACTGTAACTTTATGAAAAAAACAATAATTGACAGAGAAAGAGCAGGGTATTCAGCTATGAAAAGTTTTAATGGGGAAAAATAAAAGAAGAGCGTGTCTTGCCCACGCAAAGAAATAAAGTAGAAAATCAAGGTCACAGTTTAAAAGAGAAAAGAAGAACACAATTGGCACAAGCAAGAAGATAAAGAAGAGAGGTAAAATCAACCAAACAACAAAGAAGACAAACAAAAACCCGAGAGGTCACTTTCAAAAAAATTCGGCACACAGAGAATGGAGAGAAAGAAAATGCCCCGACAGAATTTGAAAGGCAGAAAACAAAGACCTGAGTGGTAAAAATTTCGGCTCTCACCAATGCAAACTAGGAAAAAATCGAAAAGCAAGACAAAATATTCACCAAAGCCAAAAAGTGAACCCAAATTTCCCCCTTGCTGAAATTCTATGCACAACAAGAGTCCCATTTCGATTCCATCATCCCAACAACTCAAATCTCCTTGATACACTCCTTAATTCTCTCCATAATCCCCTCCTCAACTTACTCCCACCTCACATTCAAATTCCAAGACCAAATCAATCTTCCACCACATAGAATTCTACTCCAATTCAACTACTTGCCGTCCACAAGTGCAAAATAAATACTCATCAATATCCCATGCCAATGCTTGAACCCTGGACCTCCTTGCGACCCTTGTGACACCACCTTGCCACTATACCACAAGGCTCTTTGTATCACTATTTAGCCTCAATTAATTGAAAGTATTCACACTAGGAGTCAGGGTTCCCTTAAGGCTAAAAGCCAAAATTTTTCCTATACCAAAACTTAAACCCCAGACTTTCTAGAGACCACCGTAACATTCCAAAATCACTAACCCCATAATTCTAACATGCATATAAGTTGTTTCCAAGTTCCCAAACATTTTAACGCTCCCAAGCCCAAGGCCCAAAATTCAGGGCGTTACATAGTACTCAAAGCAACGATCCCAAAAACATAGAAATTATTAAAAACCGAGCTCGAATCATACCTTAATCAAGCCAATTACTTATCAAAACCCTAAACACATTCAAGCTTCTTCTATTTCTCCAAATTCGGTAAAGATGGTGATATTAAAGCTAATTTTTAACTTTGTTTTATTTTTATTAACATATCGATAACCTAATGTCATGACAATCGTATCCTATACTATTCCTAAAGTTCGTACAGGACTTTCGAATATTGTAACTTCATCGATTCATACTCGTATTTGCTCGTTCGACATTCATAGCAATTCAATGATAATAAAACATATATAATTGAATTCAAAGACATTTTTTTGCATATGTACTTACCTCGTAGTCGGAATAAACGAACTAGATCGACTATTCGATAACTTTAGATTTCCCCCGATCTAAATCTGTTTTCTTTCATTCTTGATCTATATACATTCAAAATTAACTCTTTTATACATCAACACATTCAATTTAGTCCACAAACACATATTTGGGCATTTTTGCACTTTAGCCCCTAAAGTTACACATTTATTCAATTTCGTCCCTATTTCATAAATACACAAAATTCAAAAAATTCAATATGACCCATGCTTAGCCGAATTCTCTATAGGTCCTTAATAGCCCATATTTCACATTTATTTCACAATTTAACCCATCAAATTACACTTTTCTCAATTTAATTCTTAATTGACATTTTTGTCAAAAATCACTTAATAAAACTCTAATATCTATTATCAAGCTTTCATAATTCATCAACAATGATTCAAAAGCTCAAGCATTCATCAATGGCAACTAAAAAATTCTTCAACAAATTCAGAAATTAGAGTATGGGCTAGCTAGTACTCAAAGAAACGATCACAAAAATATAGAAATCATTAAAAACCGAGCTCGAATCATACTTTAATCAAGCCAATTACTTGCTAAAACCCTAAACACATTCAAGCTTCTTCTTTTTCTTCAAATTTAGAAAAGATGATGATACTAAAGCTAGTTTTTAACTTTTTTTTATTAACATTAATAACCAATTTACAAATTTAACCTTAGTTAATAAACATGAAAACTAATTAATACATGTCCATAATGGTCCACTCAAGCTATTAATGGTATAATAACATCATAAGGACCTTTGATTTAATAAACCATAGGAAATAGACACTTTTAACTTATAGCATGCTACTTTTGCTTTTTACGCGATTAAGTCCTTTTTCTCAAATTGAGCTATTAAATGATAAAATTAGCTCACGAAATTTTCACACATACATATGCACATGCTATAAACACCAAAAATATTATTAAAATAATTTTACGACCTCAGACTTGTGGTTCCAAAACCACTATTCTGATTTAGCTGAAATTGGGCTGTTACAACTCTCCCTCCTTAGATATTTTCGTCCCGAAAAATCTTACTAGTGAATAGGTTTGGATATTACTTTCTCATATCATCTTCAGGTCCCACGTAGCTTCTTCTACCCCGTTTTGATGCCATAACACTTTTACTAACGCTAGTCTTCTATTTCTCAGCTCTTTTTTCTCGCGAGCTAGAATCCAGATCGGTTTTTCACTGTACGATAAATCTGACTGAACCTCACCTTCGATTGGGGAAATAACATGCGAAGGATCAGATCTGTATCATCAAAGCATTTATACGTGAAACATATTATAAATCTTTCTAGCTCAAACGACAATGCTTATCAATAGCTTACGATTTGCCTTTACGACCGAATCGAAGTATTTTTAATATCTTTCCCTTTCAAGTTTGCATAAGATTTCTATTGATCTGACATTGCTTTCAAACTATCACGAATTACTTTCACTTTCTACTCGGTCTTTTTAATCAAATCAACCCCAAATATCTTATTCTCGCTAAGTTCAGTCCATTACAACGATGTTCTACACTTACGATCGTATAGAGCTTGGTACGGTGCCATATTAATACTTGATTGAAAACTATTGCTATACACAAATTCAATCAATGGTAAATACTTTTCCCACATACCTTCGAACTCAAGAATGCAACATCTCAACATATCCTCGAGTATCTGAACAACTAGCTCTGATTGACCATCCGTCTGCGGGTGAAATGAAGTACTAAAATGTAGTTTTGTACCCAATGCATCTTGCAATTTCTTCTAAAACCTCGATGTGTGTAACACCCCTTACCCATACCCGAGGCCAGGATAAGGTACGAGGCGTTACCGGACAAACATACAAACATTAAACTAAAATACAGGCCATAAAATTTCATTCATATTTCAAAATGTTCCTTCACTTACACATAGTCCTTTATTTGAGTCTACGGAGCCCAAAACATACTTTAGAAAGGGTCCGGGACTAAACCGAGAACTTACGAAAATCTTGGAAATTTCATGCTTTAAGGTTCCACACGCCCGTGTCCCAAAGTCGTGTTCCATACGCGACTGAGACACATGGTCGTGTCTCTACCTGTGTGGAATATACCTAGGCTATTTTCCAAGCTTTGGTCAACCTTAATCTCTTACACACTTATACATTTATACTAAGATTATCATCTTACCAAATATCTTCAGCTTAATCATCAAGCATTCATATTTTAAGCTAGATCATATCTTTATAAGATACCATAATTCAGATGAGCAGAATAACATGTTTGCCTGAAACATTTCAATTCAATTCCATACCCAACAAGCATTACATTGAGACTAGTCATATATATATATATACACATGTCATGATACATATCATTCTCTTCCTGTTTTCTTATAAACACATATCATTTACTTCATTATATCAATATTTCATATACCATAGTTTCCATGTATTCCATATATATTTATTTTCCTCCTCCTCTTCTCCATTCCACATCTTTAATGTATATAGCATTCTTGTAAGTACGATTTCACAATTTACTAATAAATGCTCACAACAAACTGTCCACACGAGTTATAGTCACTTACTTATTTATAATTCGAGCTACAGAGCTCCAAATTAAGATCTGTAAATTTCCCTTGAAACTAGACTCACATATCTTTCCACCATAAAATGTTCATAATTTTTGGTTTAGCCAATTAGTATAGTTTATTCATTAAATTTTCCCCTGTTTCACTTTCTGATAGTTCTGACCTCTCTTCACTAAAAATTAATTATCTCACAGTACAGAACTCAGATAATGTTCTTGTTTATTTATCTTGAAAATAGACTCATTAGGGATTTTAAAAATATAAGTTTGAGCCTCTAATTATTGTTTTCCAAATTTTTGTGATTTTCCAAAGTCAGAATAGGGGATCACGTAATCATTCTGAACCAGTCTCACAAAAACATAAATATCTCAAAATATAGAACTTCTTTTCTTGCTCTGTTTCTTTTATATGAAAATAGACTCATTAAGTTTTAATTTGATATCTCATTCAGTCTCTGATTCAGTTTTTACTATTTTTGGTGATTTTTAAAAATCACGTCACTGCTACTGTCCAAAACAGTTTTATTGCTAATTCACTCTTTCACACTTTCTTTGTATTAACCTCATTTTAACATACATATCACAAATCATTTTCACCACATTTCATACATCACAAGTATAGGCCCATGATTACAAGGTCACCATAAAATCATGCTCACGTATAATTTACTTGTTTATAACCTTACCACATCCCGGTCACTGAATGTACACATCATTCACATAACCAAGTTCCTGCACTTATTCATCACAAAACTCACAAAGCAATACATAGAGACTCTCCATTGAACACTTCAGATCAATCCTCGATACTTGGTGGTTTCAGCACATAGCTCCACCCATCATATAGTTTGGCTCTCTTGTACACATGGTGAGCACTTAGTACCACCCATGTGACCTAGCTAGTTTATCTCGTAGCTCTCTTGTCTACATGGTGTCCTTCACCTGGAATCACACATGCAACCTAGCTACATATATCCCGTAGCTCTCTTGTCTACATGGTGTACACATAGTATCACCCATGCGACCTAGCTACATCATAATGTCTTGTAGCTCTCTTGTACACATGATGTGCACTCAGCACCATACATGTGACCTAGCTACATACCATTTGTATCATCCAATCTTTCCAAAGGTTCAACCGGGATTTCTCTCTCTTTTCCAACAATTTCACCAATCAAGTAATTATCAACAACCATATTTCCAGCATTATTATAAAATATCATAATACAAGTAAAATTTATGTATTACTTACATATAAACTTACGTCTCATTTAATATCAATGTAATAACATTAAATTACACATTGCCTTATTAAAAATCATATGAACTTACAATTTCTCATAATATCCATAATCATAGAAATCACATTTATGTATGATAATTCAATCACTTCATGTACCATAGACATATTTTTAAATCAATTCATAAACTGGGCACCACAAACATTTAATTTAACATAATTCAATTAATTCACTAAATTTAACTTTCAAATATAAATTACAGCATTATTGCTGTATTATTATCACACCAACTTACATACTTTCAACACCTCGGCAATCATAGTAAATATACAAATTTTACATTGAAACATGCATAAATTAATGCTTATTATACATATGAACTTACCTCGATACTAAAACGACCATTTTACCAACTTTCCCAATTTTTGATTTTTCTCTCATTCTAGGTTCAAATCTCGTTTTCCGAGATCTAAAACATCATATTTTACTTATTTAATTAATGTAATGTTCAAAACAGTCCTTAACTCAAACTTTGGAAAAATTACAATTTTGCCCCTAAACTTTTGCATATTTACACTTTTGCCCCTAATCTCGGGAATTAAACTTCATCCCTTATTCTTATGTTTTATGACATGCTAATCACTTTTCCCTCCTATGGCAACATCAAATTCTCACTCTAACATATACTTATGACTATTAGGTATTTTTACCGATTAAGCCCTTTTACTCGTTTTCACTCAAAACCGAGTAGCACAAGTTGTCTAACATAATTTAAAACCTCATATTCTATCATAAAACATCAAAATAAACACATTTCACCTATGGGTATTTTTCCAAATATGGACCCTAGCTGAAATTATTGCTAGAATAAGCTTAATCAAATTACCAGGATTCCAAAAACATAAAGAACTTGAAAAACAGGGTTAGAACAGACCTACTATTGAGCTTGGAAAGCTTGAAAACCCTAGCCATGACTCCCCCATGCTAATTTTTGCCTCCATGAAAAAGATGAATTTTGGCTTTATTTTCCCTTTTTATTTCTTTTAATTACCAAATGACAAAAATGCCCTTCCTTACTAAACTTTCATCCATGTCCAATTTTTGTCCATAACTTAGAAATTGGTCAAATTACTATTTAAGACCTCCTAATTAATATTTCAAAGTAATTTCATACTTGAAACTTCTAGAATGCAAGTTTTGCAACTTATTCAATTTAGTCCCTAACTTCAAATTGAGCACTTTATGCATAGAATTTCTTCACGAAATTTTCACCAAATCATGCAATCATATCATAGACCTCAAAATAATCATAAAATAATTATTTATATCTCGAATTTTGTGGTCCTGAAACCTCTGTTCTAACTAGACCCAATTTTGGGCTATTACAACTTGAACCTTGGATCTTTATCCGAAATAATAGAAGTACTCCGTGTAATCTCACAACCTTAGAGATATATAACTCAGCAAGCTTGTCAAGCGAATAATCCGTACGCACAAGAATGAAAAGAGCAGATTTTGTCAACTGATCAAAAACAACCCAGATTGCATCTTTCTTACTCGGAGATAGGGGTAAACCTAAAACAAAATCCATAGTCACTCTAGCCCATTGCCACTCGGGAATCATAACTGGCTGCAATAAACCAGATAGTATCTGATGCTCAGCTTTAACTTGTTGAAATATCAAACGTTTGGAAACGAACTCTGAAATTTCACGTTTCATACCATGCCATCAATAGAGCTGATTTAAATCGTTATACATTTTCGTGCTTCCCGGATGAACAGACAAACGACTACTATGTGCTTCACCCAAAATCATCTGAATCAACTCTAAATTTCTCGAAACACATATTCGGCCTCTGAATCTTAAACAATCATCAACATCAACTTTAAATTCTGAATCAGGGTTCGAATCACACTAATCTCTATTTGCTAACATTTCATTATCAACTTTCTAGGCTTCACAAATCTACTGTAAAATCAACGGTCTCGCTGTAAATTCATCTACAATCGAGCCGTCATAAAAAGAACCAACTGAGTGTTTGTTGCATGTAAAGTAAACAAAGATTTTTGGCTTAATGCATCAACAACAGTATTTGCTTTTCTCGGATGGTAGTCAATCACTAGCTCGTAATCTTTTAGCAATTCTAGCCATCTTTGTTGTCGTAAATTCAAATCTTTCTGAGTCATCAGATATTTTAAACTCTTGTGATCTGAATAAACATGACATTTCTCATCGAACAAATAATAACACCAGATCTTCAATGCAAATACAATGGCTACTAACTCCAAATCATGAGTAGGGTAATTCTTTTCATGGGACTTCAACTGTCTAAAGGCATAAGCTATGACTTTGCCCTTCTTGCATCAAACCTCAACCCAAACCATTCAATGATGCATCACTATAAATAACAAATTTTCTACCTGATTCTGGCTGTACTAACACTTGAGCTTCAATCAAACGAACCTTCAGCTGATTAAAACTTTTCTAACATTTCTCGGACCATTCAAACTTTACATCTTTCTGAAGCAATCTTGTCAATAGAGTTGTAATCATCGAAAAGCCTTTCATAGATCGTCTATAATAGCCGGCTAGACCCAGAAAACTGCATACTTCAGACACATTTCTCGGACGCTTCCAATCCATTATTGCAGAAATCTTACTTAGATCGACTCAAATACCTAATGCTGATACAATGTGCCATAGAAAACCAACTTCAGGCAACCAGAATTCACATTTGTTGAACTTTGCAAATAACTGTTTATCACACAGAGTTTGCAATACAACTCTCAAATGCTCGGCATGCTCAGTTTCATCTTTCAAATATATCAATATATCATCAATGAACACGACAATAAATCGATTTAAGTACGGTCTGAAAATCTGGTTCATTAAGTCCATAAAGATAGTAGTTGCATTCGTTAATCCGAAGGCATTACTAAAAATTCATAGTGACCGTACCTTGTTTTGAATATAGTCTTTGGCACATCTGAGTCTCTAACCCGCAACTGATAATAGCCCGATCTCAAACCTATCTTTGAAAACACTGTAGCCCCTTTTAACTGATCAAACAAATCATCTATTCTGGGCAGAGGATATTTATTCTTGATCGTCACTTTGTTAAGTTGTTGATAGTCTATACACATTCTCATTGTGCCATCTTTCTTTTTCACAAACAACAGAGGAGCACCCCAAGGCAAGAAACTTGGTCCTACAAAACCTCTATCAGTTAATTATTGCAATTGAGATTTCAATTCTTTAACTCTGTCAGAGCCATTCTGTACAGAGCTATCGATATCGGAGTTGTACCCGGCACTAAGTCAATGCCAAACTCAACCTCTCGTATTGATAGTAATCCTGGTAACTCTTCAGGAAAAGCATCTGAATACTGACACACAACTAGTACTAATTCGATCTTCTTTTTAGTCACTTCGTATCAAGCACTTAAGCAAAGTAAGCTTCACAACCCTTTCTCACAGATTTCTGAACTAATATCGATGAAATCACTGCTAGCAAACCATTCAGATCATCAGACTCAATTCGAATAATCTCATTATTCTGACATCTCAAATCAATAGTCTTTATTTTGCAGTTCACAATAGCATCATCCAATGTTAGCTAACCCATACCCAGGATTATATCAAACTTGTCAAACGGTAACAACATCAAATTAGCCGGAAAACAATTATCCCAAATCATCAATGAACAGTTCTTCCACACTTTCTCAACTAACACACATTTGCCTAAGGGGTTCGATACTCTAATTACAAATTCAGCAGACTCTACAGGCAAAGTCTTACTGGATACTAAATTCACACATATATACGAATGAGTTGATCTTAGATTTATCAATGCAATAACTTTAGTATCATAGAGAGTAAAAGTACCAATAATGACATTTGGAGATGACACTTCTTCGCGAGTCTTTAATCGCTTTCTGGCTACCCTTCACATTTCTTGTATTTCCGAGTGGTCTACCTATAACTGAAGTGTTACTCAGCCTCACATTCTGTACTGTATCTTGGTCAGCCAACTCACGATAATCATTGATAAAATGATCCAATGATCCACATTTAAAACAGGCCCGATCATTCAATATACAATCACCAGGATGCATTTTATCACAATGTTTACATTCAACTCGGTTAAGTCTCACACTTCCCACACTAGCAATAGAAGTAGCTGGAGCTTTGAAGCTTGACTATTGTCTCGCTCGATCTCTATTTGAATGCCCCACAGATGCATTAGAATGATTAAACGAGTCTCAAATTTTTTTCGATGCAAACTGATAAGATTTACTAGTTGATCTCTTTCTCGAATCTCTTGCTTCAAAATTAGCTTTTCTCTTTTCTTTGCTGAGATCCTGGGCTTTACAAGCCCTTTCAACTAGCACAATAAATTCTTTGAATTCCAGAATCCCGAGTAGAAGTTTTATATCTTCATTCAATATATCAACAAATCGTTTACACATTATCTCTTCGGTAGAAATATATCCCCAAGCATATTTGCTCAAACGTACAAGTTCTCTTTCATATTTTGTCACTATCATTCTGCCTTGTTTCAACTTTAGAAACTCATTATGTTTCTAATCGAGAAATCTCTGAGTTATGTATTTCTTTTTGAATTTGGATTGAAATAACTCCCAGGTGACTCGTTCTCTAAGAACCACCGATGTCAACGTTTTCCACCAATGATATTGTAACACCCCAAACTCGGCCTAGATGTTATGGCCAAATCTGGCGTGTCACATCAAGGCGTCGTTCAAAAATTAAGTTGTCATTAAAAGTTCAATTTTTTGTTGTATTGATTAAAACCTTTTGCTCAAGGTTAGCAAATCATCTCGTCAAAAATGTTGACTTAATGCCTGGCATTGATACTTTAAGTTATTTCAAATCGCGGAAGCTACTAAAGTTTGAAATATAAAAACGTCTATTTTTAAGAGATTTTGAAAATAGTTATTAATTTTTGAAAATTTGTGTTAGCAGTTTTAAATAAGGAAATCAAAAGCCCAATTAAAAATTTAATCCCTCAAAGGTCTTATTACAGAATTAAAACCCCAAAACATAAAATTTAAATGAAAAGTCTACAGTAGAGCATCAGCGGTCGTGTGGCCACCTCCGAGTCCCTCGCGGCTCCAAATCACCTATGCTTGGGGATTACATGTGCAGCTAGATATATGGGTGAGTTTACGAAAACTCAGTGTGTAATCCCTTATAATACAAACAGTCAGACATGCAATATGTAGAAACAGACTAGGCTTGAGCCCATCACAGAAATAGTATCAAGTGGCCTTAGCCCAGTAACAGAATCAGTATCAGATGCAGATATGCAGACAGATATCCAGCCTAGTCCAACCAATACACCACCCATACCAGCCAACACACCATGTGGGGATAAAATCGACCCACCCAACCAACACACCAGCTTAGCACCGGTTGCGGCACTAAGTCAATAGAATGGCTCAACGCTGTAGACAGGAATGGCTAAAAGCCATAAATATCGCAGCAACACTACCAGTTAATAGAACGGCTAAAATCCATAAGCAAAAAGGTAGTAAGCCTTGAATAGAACGGCTACAAGCCATACACTTCGTCCGTCAATATTAACCCAACCCCATGCAGGATGACATATCATAGTAACATACGTGAATGCAGGATGTCATGCTCGTTATCAATCATATAACTTTCATACATACATCAGTCAACCTACAACTAAGGGTGTAACATTCATTTCATCAGTTAGGGGTAAAACAGTGATTTTACCCCAGGGGTATTTTGGTCATTTTACCAGTATTGGGGTTTCAATATAGATAACGACTCTTTTGAAGGTCTACAGTCGTCTGGAACGACCTAGATGACCTAAATGGTCGCATCAGTGTAAATGGGCTTTAGGCTCACAACTCAGCCCAAGTGGGCCCCGTACACTCGTGTGGCCCATCTAGCCCAAAACAATCACGACCATGTAATTTACAAGGCCTAGTTCAGTATCTGCCCCTTATTAAGTGTTTCATCCGTGTGGGCCCACGAGTCTATTGGCCCACACGTATGTCTCACAGGCTCGGTTTGCCCATGTTCGTTCGCAAGCTCGTAAAGCCTCGAATGCCAAGGTTTCAGCATTTCGGCATTTCATATTTTACTGATTCATAGTTAAACAAGGGTGTGAATACACACCTTCCTGGCCTTTCAAAAGTAAAAGATTTCGATGTACAGTTACACATCTTTTCTGGAATAGCGCAGAAACCCTCAAATGTCAAACCTATTATAACAGTAACTTCGATTAAAACCTTAACAAACGAATTGAAAGAATCTTAAACAAGACTTGATCGAATGATTACCTACCCGAGCCTTGCTTGATCAGATGCCCCTTACCTTCTTAGACTACTAACAGAATCAATCACCCGATTAATCGTGTATCTGCCTGACCACAGATTCTATTAAAAAATTGAAAACATCAAAAGATTTAGGAACCCTGTAACACCCCGAACCCGAGGCCGTCGCCGGAGTCGAACACGAGGTGTTAACAGACTTCAAACCACTTATTAAAATTTTTCCAGACAAGCTGTCAATCTGCGTACTAGTCTCTTTAAAAATCATATCTTGAGCTCTGGAACTCAAAATCCAGTTCCGTGAATTTTCCCTGAAGCTAGACTCATATTCCCATCTACATATTTTTTTCTAGAATTTTTGGTTGGGCCAATTAGTACAGTTTATTAGTCAAAGTCTCCCATGTTACTGGGGTCGACTACACTGACCTTTTCGCATTACGACCTGGATATCTCCCTGTACAGAACTTCCATACTGATTCCGTTTGTTTCTATAGAAACTAGACTCAGAGAGGAATCTATACATATATGGTATGACTCCTAATTATCTCTGGTTAATTTATAATGAATTTCCAAAGTCGGAGCAGGGAATCCAGAAACCGTTCTGGACCTGTCCCACGAGAACCTGATTATCTCTTAACATACTGTCCATATGATCCTTTCGTTACTTCTATATGAAAATAGACTCATCGAACTTCGATTACATAATTTATTCATCAATTAATTCCACTCCTACTATTTTTAGTGATTTTTCAATCTCATGTCACTGCTGCTGCCAGCATCTGTTACGAAAGCAACTATGCCCACTTCGTGTTTACTCCTTGATCTAACTAATAATTCATCATGCATATCACAAATTATGATCATGACTAACCATGCCAAAGGCTAATCATTGTCAAAACTTCCCCCTACTACACTATTGCCATATCATGAATTTTAACACCAAAATAATCAACCATGACGTATGGCATAAAATGGTCGAATTATCAAGATTTGCGACCTAACGTTATGAATCCAAACCCAACCGAACATTTATGCCATTTTCGCATGGCTAAAAGATTACATACCAAAGTTCAAACACAACATAATAGCCTATACATGCCGAAATGTTCTCCTAAGCCAACTAAGAAGAAAGTACCAAAACTTGCTATCCGGTGTGATGACTTCGATGACGACCCGACCACGCAAAAAGAGACGAGTCCAAGAAACCTAGTATGGGTGACAAGGAAACACCGAGTGAGTTTATAACTCAGTAAGTCATAAGCAATACACTACCATCCATTAATAACATTATCACAAGAGGAGACAAAATGGAACGAGGCTAGTTACTCCATCCATACCGAACCATACCATAGTTCCTCCGACCTATCGGTTCAATCTCATACCAAATCATGCATTCACATTCCATATACTCATCAATAGAATATTCGAGGCATTTTTATAAATCATTTCATTTTCGTTACAATCATACAACTAAACGGCCTTTCACCCATTCCACGATAAATCTTATGTACGTGACTTCAAGTATATTTGTCACATAGGTTCAACTTACCAAGCTCAACTCCAACTATAAACATAGCACCTATTAGCCATGAACTCAAGATACTTACCCGATCCGCTGTCCGTGATCGACTCAATAGCGTCGCACACTTAGTGTCCATAATGATTCAAGAATATATATTAAGTCCGCACACTCAGTGCTATATAATCAACTCGCACACTTAGTGCTACATAATCAAACTCGCACACTTAGTGCTACATAGTCAACTCGCACACTTAGTGCTACATAGTCAATTCGCACACTTAGTGCTGCACAATTTAAACCCGCACACATAGCGCCAATCTCATGGTCATAAATGTTTATACCCGTACATTTAGTGCCGAGATCAACAACTCAATACATCTCACCTCTTTTCTTTTCATTCAACACTTTCATCATCACATACGTACATGCATATATATATATTTATTCATTCCATTCAGCATCATTACATAAACGTTATGACCATTTGAATTAATACCAACTATATGCTTAATGACTTACTTTATGTTGGGTAAAATAATTCCGAGTCGGCTACTCGATGACCTTCGATTTCCCCTTGTTGGACGCCTCTCCTTTAGGTTCTTGAGCTTAAATAATACAAATAAGAGTATTCAATATTTAACCCAATAACATGAATTTATTTATCACATTCGGCAATCACATATCATTAAATTTTCAAACCAAAATGTCATTATATGACCACATATACACATATCCATATACTTAAGCTCAATAATTATAATGTAATATCATGTACCCACTTTAAGTATATTGCCGAATATACTTAATCATACATACACCTAACCAAAACAATTTCCTAAAATCTTTATATCATTTATACACTAAGCCGAATACTCTCACCAAGTTCACCTATATTCTTCAACAATTCCTTCATTGATCAAACACATATTCGGCTAAAGAAATGGCAATTTTAGCAACCTTCGATTTAGTACTTAACTTTTACCACATATCAAATAACTCATTTCCTTACTCATGTGACCACGTATATTCGGTCATGCATACACACATAAAAATCAATTTGGAGACTCTATCAATCCAACATACATTCGGCACCTTCATCCACCATTCTACCAAGCATGTAATATTCAAACACAACCAAACTCACATTCGGCCCTAGCTCATAACAAGGTAGCCGATTCTTTTTATAGTTCAAACACTCCTCTATCATCATTCACCTAACTTTAACATGAAACAACAAAACTCACCATTTCTCATCCAAATAACATGAACAACAACCATTTCTTGAACACTTTCTCATGACTAATTGCTCATGTTACCAACAAGATTCAAGATTTGAACATGGGCTATTTAGAACTCAAGTCAATTAATAAAACATGCATGCATCTCAAGGACAACATCAAACATACCTTAGTCTAGCAAACCACCATAGCCGATTTTCTCAAGCTTTTCCCCTTCCTTTCTTTCCTCTATTCGGCCAAAGATGTTCAAGAATGAACACTTTTTTTTTTGTTTTCTTTCTTCAATTCACGGCAACAAGGGGGTATGGATGAGACCATATTATTTTTTTTTCATCACCATGCTCATTATTTTATTTTTCTTAACATACATCACTAGCATAACATGTTGGAGACATGTTTCCACCCATAGCATGGCCGGCCACTATGCTTTAGTTTGGCTAATTTGACATGCAAGGACAACACTTTCCCACTTTAATACTATTTGGTCCTTACTTATTTACCTATCATAATTTTCCAAGTCTTTCAACTAGATCCTTTCAAGCAAAATTCACATTCCTAATATAAAATTAAAACATCAAATTTTTGTACAAGTACTATCACACATATAAGATATGCAAATAAAATTTTAACTAAATTTTATGACTCGGTTTTGTGGTCCCGAAACCACATTCCGACTAGGGTCGAATTAGGGCTGTCACAAACCCAACACCAGAATAATTGGCTAACATCCTACAATATTAGCCCAAAATATTACCTTAGATTGCGAGATAAGAAAAGGATTGACCAGCATTGCGATCCTTGACAAACCTCTTCACCTTTCAATGATCTAAAAACTGAAAGTGCCATAACCATCATCGGGGAGGAAAAAGGGATTCGACCACGCAGGAACAACCAAAGGAAACATAGCATCCAACAACACAAGAAAGAACAAGAGCTTACCGAAAGTTTAGGTGATCTCCAGACCGCGACCGCCCACAGCGAAAGAAGAACGAGATTACTATCTAGATCAAGGCTATGAGGCAAAGGAAAATAGAAAGAGAAATAAAGATTCAGCTTAGTATCAAAAGAATATGGTATTGCGAGAGAGAAGTTCGGTTGTGAAGAAAAATCAAAAGAAATAGTAAGAAGAAGAAGAACTATTCGACCCTAGAGAAACCGAGAAGAAAAATAACAACATAAGATTAGAGAGGGGTTGAATTAGGTCGAGAGAGAATAGAAGAAGAGAGATGTTAAGTTCGACCAAAGAAGAATGAGAGAAAAAAACTTCAAAAAGAAATAATTAGAATTAGGCACTTGATGTCTTGTGTTTCCGGCAAAGTGACGAAAAGCCAAATGAGGAATAATGTTGAAAGAAAGAAAGACTCGAATGGTCAAAATTATGCCAAAATAAGAAAAAAACCCGAAAATACACGAAGAAGTTGGCACCTACTCACTATCACATTTCCGAAGCGCACCAAATGGGTTCCTTTAACCAAATTTGCACATAGAAGTTGCGTAATTCGGCTACAACACTCCTCTCCTCTAAATACTTTAAAAATCTCGTCAAATCTCTCCCCTTATCCCTCATTGATATCCTCTATAACAACCTTCAAGACCTATTCAAAATATCACCCAACAGAGTTTGAAACCACCTCAAACTCCTGCCGTCTCATGCTAGCAAAATAAATACCATTTTTGCTTGCAATGGGATTCGAACCCAAGCCCCCCTCAATAGCTCAACATGGCACTTGCCTCCTTGCCACAAGCTCTTTTGTGTCACACTTTATCCTCAATTAAATATAAGGTCTAAAGGCCAAAGTCTAGGTTCCTTTAAAAGAAAAATCAAAATAAATTGCAAGAGCCAAGATTTGAACCTTGGCTCCCTTGCAACCTTAATGATGCCACAACCACTAGACCACATGATTCGTTGTGTCATTTACTTAACACAATAATTTAAAAGGCCTTCATCCAAGCATCTACGATTTTATTCATTTAAAACCAAAATTTTTGCTAAAGCCCAGGTTTGAACCCAGGACTTCTCAGACACTTCCCAAAATACTTAACCATTGAAGCAGATACACAATTGTGTCATTGCCTAGCTCACATAAACTTTTATGCACAGTTCCTAAATCGTTCCCATGTTCAAGGCCCAAATTTTAGGGCGTTACAATTCTACCCCCTTAAAGAAATTTCGTCCTCGAAATTTCCAACTATCTGAACAAATGCTTAGCTCAATCTACACCACTAAGCTCTCGCTGCGCACTCTAGTTCCAAATTAAATGTAGTACACTATGGTTTAAGTACTTATCGGTATCCGTATCTGGAGCGTCTCTGACCACTCGGTGACGTGTTACATAAACCAAAGCTGGTTGCCTCACCTCAGCTTGACCACCACCTCTGCCTTGTGCTTCACAGCCCACTCTATTTCCACCCCTAGCCTGACCATGGCCTCCTAGTGGTAGGTGTCCACCTCTCGCTGACTGAGCAAAACCCTGCCCTGTAGCCTACATCCGCCCAAGCCTCTGTGGACAATCTCTCACAAAGTGCTCCATTGATCCACACCTGAAACATGTCCCAGTCCTTTTACGAAAGTCACCTCGATGGTGGCTTTTACAACCCGCACAAAACTGTGATCCAGTAACACAGGGCCCTAACCCGAACTGGCCCTTCCATTCTGGCCTTTCTCTTAGGCCTCCGATCTGAATTGGAGGGTTTTATATCCCTTTTCTCTCTGCTCATTTCATTTTCTCGATTCTGACACTCGACGCGCTTTACCTCCTCAGCAATCTTAGCTTTCTCTACTAATGCGGCAAAGTCCTGATCCCTCTGTAGAGTTATCAACACTCGGAGGCTGTCCCTGAGGTCGTCCTCAAATCGAACTCAGCACTGGTATTCTGTTGTTACTATTCCTCGGGCATACCGACTAAGTCGCAAAAATTCTGCCTCGTACTCAGCCACAAATCTATCACCTCATACCAAATTAAGAAATTCATTTCTATGAGCGTCCACGTAGTTGGCACCCACATACTTTCCCTAAAACGTGGACTTGAAGAACTCCCGGGTCAATCAATTAGATGAGGTACCCTCTTTTACCGTAAGCCACTACTAGTAAGCTTCATCCCTTAGCAAGGACACGGCACCCTTCAAATTTTGTTCCGACGTGCAGTTGAGGTTGTCAAAAATTCTTTCGGTGGCCTCCAATCATTATTCTGCCACACTAGGGGCCACCCAAAAAACTCCCCTAAAGATCCCTGCACCATTTGACTGGAGTTGTTCTGTAACCGACCCACGGCCCCCAATAACAGTACTAGACCCAGCAGTACCAGAAACCCTTTGCAAAATACGAAGCATTACCTGGGACAGTGCGTCATCCCCAACAGCTAGGTCGAATGACTCTGTCTCAGCTATCGGTGAAGCTGGTGCTTCCCTCGCCTCAATGTCTGGCATGTGCCCCGATGCCAATGATCTAGCTCGGCCTCTGCCACAGCCTCTTGCACCCCTTCTAGTGCTCATTTTCACTATGCATATTATCTGATTTAAGGATTTTATGCAAATTAGTTATAATTTCAATAGTTTAAGCAGATGTTTTATTGATGAGCAGAGATTTAGGGTTTGTTTTCGCATTCACAAGCTCACTACAGTTTCTAATCTTCTATAGTCTTGGTTTTTCCTACAGTCTCAGTTTACTCTAAGTATAGAGTTTTAGTTATAACACTACTACCTATAGTAGTTTCTCAGTATCACATTTTAATCTATAACAGTAGATAATGTCAGAGAACTTATAGATTTGGTGCCGGAGACTCAGTGTGCCATACTATCCAGAACCATACCTCAAAACACTTTACATATTTGAAAACCTCCTAAAATACAAAATTTTGAAAACCCATTTCACAACTGAGTTTTGTAACTTAGCTCTGATACCTAAATGTAGCACCCAAACCCGGCCTATACGTTATGGCCGAATCTGGCGCATCACATCAAGGCATCGTTCAAAAACTGAGTTGTCATTAAAAGTTCTTTTTTTATTAAAACCTTTTGCTCGAGGTTAGAAAATCATCTCATAAAAAAATGTTTACTTAATGCCTAGCATTGATACGTTAAGTTATTTCAAATTGCG
Organism: Gossypium hirsutum; assembly: GCF_007990345.1. NCBI lineage: Eukaryota > Viridiplantae > Streptophyta > Magnoliopsida > Malvales > Malvaceae > Gossypium > Gossypium hirsutum. Next base: position 69,799,873 of record NC_053433.1, read on the forward strand.
GAAGCTACTAAAGTTTGAAATATAAAAACATCTGTTTTTAAGTGATTTTGAAAATTGTTATTAATTTTTGAAAATTCATGTTAGCAGTTTTAAATAAGGTAATCAAAAGCCTAATTAAAAATTTAATCCCTCAAAGGCCTTATTACAGAATTAAAACCCCAAAATATAAAATTCAAACGAAAAGTCTACAGCAGAGCATTAGCGGTCGTGTGGCCACTTCCGAGTCCCTCGCGGCTTCAAATAGCCTATGGCTGGCGATTACCTGTGCAGTTAGACAGAAGGGTGAGTTTCCAAAAATCAGTGTGTAATCCCTTATAATACAAACAGTCAAACATGCAATATGCCGAAACAGACTGGGCCTGGGCCCATCACAGAAACAGTATCAGGTGGTCGTAACCCATTAACAGAATCAGTATCAGATATAGATATGCAGACAGATATCCAGCCCAGTCCAACCAATACACCACTCATACCAACCAACACACCATGTGGGGATAAAATTGACCCACCCAGCCAACGCACCAAGCTTAGCACCGGTTGCGGCACTAAGTCAACAGAACAGCTCAGCACCATAGACAGAATGGTTGAAGCCATAAATATCACAGCAATGCTACCAATTAACGGAATGGCTAAAATCCATAAGTAGAAAGGCAGTAAGCCTTGAACAGAATGACTACAAGCCATACACTTCCGCCGTCGATATTAACCCAACCCCATGCAGGATGACATATCATAGTAACATCGTGAATGCAGGATGTCATGCTTGGTATCAATCATATAACTTTCATACATACATCAGTCAACCTACCACTAAAGATGTAACCATCATTTCATCAGTTACGGGTAAAACGGTGATTTTACCCCAGGGGTATTTTGGTCATTTTACCAATATTGGGGTCTCAGTATAGATAATGACACTTCTGAAGGTCTATAGTCATCTTGAATGACCTAGATGACCTAAACGGTCATATCAGCATAAATGGGCTTTACGTTCACAACTCGGCCCAAGTGGGCCCACACGTTCGTGTGGCCCCTTCTAGCCCAAAAACAATCACGGCCATGTGATTTACAAGGCCCAGTTTAGTATCTGCCCCTTATTAAGTGTTTCATCCGTGTGGGCGCACGAGCCTATTGGCCCACACGTATGTCTCACAAGCTCGGTTCGCCCACATGCGTTCGCACGCTCGTAAGGCCTCGAATCCCAAGGTTTCAGCATTTCGGCATTTTAGATTTTACCGATTCACAGTTAAACAGGGGTGTGAATACACACCTTCCAGGCCTTTCGAAAGTAAAGGATTTCGATGCACAGTTACACATCTTTTCCGGAATAGTGCAGAAACCCCCGAATGTCAAACCTATTATAACAGTAACTTCGATTAAAACCTTAACACACGAATCGAAATAATCTTAATCAAGACTTGCTCGAATGATTACCTACTCGAACTTTGCTTGATTGTATGCCCCTAGCCTTCTTAGACTACTAACAGAATCGATCACCCGATTAATCGTGTATCTGCCTGACCACGGATTCTATTAAAAGATTGAAAACATCAAAAGATTTAAGAACCCAACACCAGAATAATCGGCTAACATCCTACAATATTAGCCCAAAAGATTACCTTAGATTGCGAGATAAAAAAGGGTTGATTAGCACTGTCGAACCTTGACAAACCCCTTCACCCTCTACAATGATCTAAAAACTGAAAGTGCCACCACCATCATCGGAGAGGAAAAAGGGATTCGACCACGCGTGAACAACCAAACGAAACATTTATTAAATAAAGAGAAAACGCTTAGCATCCAACAACACAAGAAAGAACAAGAGCTTACCGAAAGTCTAGGTGATCTCCAAACCGCGACCGCCCAAAACAAAAGAAGAACGAGATTGCTATCTAGATCAAGGCTATGAGCCGAAGGGAAACAGAAAGAGAAATAGAGATTTGGCTTAGTATCAAAAGAATATGGTATTGCGAGAGATAATAGAAGCAGAGAGATGTTCAGTTGTGAAGAAAAACCAAAAGAAATAGTAAGAGGAAGAAGAACTATTTGACCTTAGAGAAACTGAGAAGAAAAACAACAACGTAAGATTGGAAAAGGGTTGAATTGGGTGGAGAGAGAATAGAAGCAGAGAGATGTTAAGTTCGACCAAAGAAGAATGAGAGAAAAAAATTCAAAAAGAAATAATTAGAATTAGGCACTTGATGTCTTGTGTTTCCGAAGGAGTGACCAAAAGCCAAACGAGTAATAATATTGAAAGAAATGAGGACCTGAATGGTAAAAAAAGTGCCAAAATAAGAAAAGAAAACCCGAAAATACAAGAAGAATTCGGAACCTACTCACTCTCACATTGCCGAAGTGCACCAATTGGGTTCCCTAGCTGAATTTGCAGATAGAAGTTGCACAATTCAGCTACAACACTCCTTTCCTCCAAATCCCTTTAAAATCTTCTCAAATCTCTCCCCTATCCCTCCTTGATATCCTCCATAACAACCTCCAAGACCCATTCAAACTCTCACCCAACAGAGTTCGAAACCACCTCAAACTCCTACTGCCTCATGCTAGCAAAATAAATATCATTTTTGCTTGCAATGGGATTTGAACCCAACCCCCCTCAATAGCTCAAGACGCCACTTGCCTCCTTGCCACAAGCTCTTTTTTGTCACACTTTATCCATAATTAAATATAAAGCCTAAAGGCCAAAGTCTAGGTTCCTTTAAAATAAAAACCAAAATAAATTGCAAGAGCCAAGACATGAACCCAAGCTCCCTTGCAACCTTAATGGCACCACAACCACTAGACCACATGCTTCCTTGTGATATTTACTTAACACAATAATTTAAAAGGCCTTCATCCAAGCATCTAGGGTTTTATTCACTTAAAACCAAAATTTTTACTAAAGCCCAGCTTTGAACCCAGGACTTCTCAGACACTTCCCAGAACATTTAACCACTAAAGCAGAAACACACTTGTGTCATTTTGTAGCTCACATAGACTTTTATGCATAGTTTTCTAACCGTTCCCATGCTCAAAGCCCAATTCTTCTAGGCCCAAATTCTGGGGCATTACAGATATGCATTATCTCTATGAAAAGATACAACACACCTGATATATTCATTTGGAGTACCGAACAATTCATCAAACACTCTAATTGTATTCTCGAGCCAGAACTCAGTTCTCTTAGTATCATCATCAACTGTTGCCTGAAACTCTTCGGCCCCGTGTTTACGTATCTTATCCACTGGCGACTTACTTAATTGAATCGGATCTGTCACCTGCGGCACAACTAGAACTTGTTGATGAACAGGTGGGGGTGAAGGATGTTGAGCATTCGAATTTGTTCAAACGAACTCCGTGAACCACTCACTCATCATTTGAAAGAAGGCTTGCTTAACCTCTCCCCCTTGACCATTTGAAATCAGCCTAGAGTCTGTTGGCACTGCCCCTTGAGCAGGAGCGGGCATATTACTTTCCATATCGTCAGCTATTGCTCGACTGGGATCCATTTTTTATATAAAAACACATTTTAGTTGTCAGGAATCATCACACTATTGCAATTTATATATATGGCATGTATAGCTAGACTCTCACATACTACGTTAGTCCTAGAATCGACTAAACCATAGCTCTGATACCAATTAAATATAACACCCCTAACCTGTATCTGTCACCAAAATAGGGTTAAGAGGCATAACCGATCAATACACATCATTCACATACATTTATGCATTTCAATATAACAATACATTCATCTCAATCGTATTGTCCCTTCTAAGGTCTTATGAGAACTTAAAACATGCTTAATAGTGGTTCGAGACTAAAGCGATAACATTCACAAACTTTGAGAAACTTATAAAATTTTCAAACTTTAAAAGGTCACATGCCTGTGTGAACTGGCCGTGTGTCTCACACGGTTACCAGACACACCCGTGTCATAGGCCGTGTAAAAGCAGGGCATACATACTGACTTATACCACACGGCCGAGGACATGCCCGTGTGCCAGGCTGTATGAAATCTAAGGGGGTTACTAACTTGGGTCATACGGCCGACCACACGCCTATGTGTCAGCCCATGTGCCACACACGGCTAGTAGACACGCTCGTGTGTCTAGGCCGTGTCAAAACTTTAGGGTATACTAACTTTAATTCGAAGGGACCCCAAGGGACACACGGCCATGTATCATGATTGCGTGTCGCACACGGCTGAGACACATGCCCGTGTCTCTGCCCGTGTAGACAAAAATAGGTCATTTGCAAAGCCAATTTGCCACCCTACTCTCATATACACAATACAACCCATATGATACCATTTCAATACATATTTTAGCAACGAAAGCATGCTATTCCATTCACATATCATGCCATCTATTGTTATCCATTTCAAATATTCAAATCCTTATTCAAAAAAGACCAAATCAATATGCCAAAATCATCAATCTCACATGACTACTAAATGCATTTACTCATCAATTTATCAACTATTTCATGACACAAATTGCACGATATCTCCATTTCAAAATCAAACTACAATATACAAATCTTCCAATCATTAATACATCATCAACTAATCATCCAAATAAGAAATCACTTAGCAAAACTAATAACCATGGCAAACATGCCAAAACACATTGTAACTTATAAACATCACATATATCACTTGATAACATATATATTAAGCCAACTCAAATGGCCAAACACATCATCATTTACAAGCCAAATCTCATGGCTAATATTATAACTCAAAACATACCAAAATGACACTAGCCTATACATGTCATATACCATATATGCAAAGCTTCAAAAGTACCAACGAGATGATCGATAGTGATATGACGTATTCCCGATGATCCCCGAGTCTGAGCTAGCTTTGATAATCTATAAAACATGGAAAGAACACACAAACTAAGCTTAAAAAGCTTAGTAAGCCATATACAAATAAAGTCATCACATGAACATTTGCATATCAATTCTAGTATGCTTAACATAAATAACCACATACAAGTTCACAAACCTTTCTCAATGAATATTTATATTCAATTTCTTGATCGAGTTCATATAATATTTCACTTTTCAATACTCATATGAATTTCGTACATGCCTGAGTCACTTAGCTCATTCACATATTTTTTCTCGACTTGACTTTGCCTGTTGAACCATTCAAAATTGTTAAGGATACTCAGAAATCACATAAGCTCATACAATGCTATATCCCAGATATGGTCGTAAGTATTATGACAAATCGATGCCACTGTGCCAGATAGGGTCTTACACGAAATTGATTAACGATGCTAATGTCCTAGACATGGTCTTACATGTAATCTCAATACAGTGCCAATGTCCCAGACATGGTCTTACATGTAATCACATCTCGATAACCTAATGTCATGACATTAGTCTCCTATACTATTCCTAAGGTTCGTACGGGACTTTTGGATATTGTAACTTCATCGATTCATGCTCGTATTTGCTCATTCGACACTTATAGCAATTCAATGATAATAAAACATATATAATTCAATTCAAAGACATTTTTTTTACATATGAACCTACCTCGTAGTCGGAATAAACCAACTGGATCGATTATTCGATAACTTTGGATTTCCCCTGATCTAAATCTATTTTCTTTCATTCTTGATCTATATACATTCAAAATTAACTCTTTTATTCATCAACACATTCAATTTAGTCCACAAACATATATTTGGGCATTTTTACACTTTAGCCCTTAAAGTTACACATTTATTCAATTTAGTCCATATTTCATAAATACACAAAATTCACAAAATTCAATATGACCCATGCTTATCTGAATTCTCTATAGGTCCTTAACAGTCCATATTTCATATTTATTTTACAATTTAACCCCTTAAATTGCACTTTTCTCAATTTAATCCTTAATTGACATTTTTATCAAAAATCACTTAACAAAACTCTAATATCTATCATCAAGCTTTCATAATTCATCAATAATCATTCAAAAGCTCAAGAATTCATCAATGAAAACTCACAAATTTGTCAACATATTCAGAAATTAGAGTATGCGCTAGCTAGTACTCAAAGCAACGATTGTAAAAACATAGAAATTATTAAAAACCGAGCTCGAATCATACCTGAATCAAGCCAATTACTTGTCAAAACCCTAAAAATATTCAAGCTTCTTCTTTTTCTTCAAATTCGAAAAATATGATGATATTAAGGCTAATTTTTAACTTTGTTTTGTTTTTATTAACATTAATAACCAATCTACAAATTTAACCTTAGTTAATAAACATGAAAACTAATTAATACATGCCCATAATGGTACACTCAAGCTATTAATGGTATAGTAACATCATAAGGACCTTTGATTTAACAAACCATAGCAAATAGACGCTTTTAACTAATAGCATGCTACTTTTGCATTTTATGTGATTAAGTCCTTTTTCTCTAATTGAGCTATTAAATGATAAAATTAGCTCACGAAATTCTCACACGTACATATTCACATGCTGTAAACACAAAATAATATTAAAATAATTTTATGACCTCATATTTATGGTTTCAAAACCACTATTCTGTTTTAGCTAAAATCAGGCTGTTATAATTTTGGGTTGATTTTTTAAAGTTATAAGTTGAAGTTGTAAATTGTTATAATGGTTGTCATGTTTAAGGTTGAATTTAGTGATTACTAAGGTATTTATATAGGGGATAAATGATAATGGTATGTGTGCTGATGGTGTGCTTGATTTTGGATCATAAAATCGTTGGGAAATGGTAATCTTAGGTGAAATGTATGGTATATGTGTTAGTTGATAGTTGTGGTATATGCATTCATTAAATTAAGTTGTTTCAATGACATGGTAAGTTTTGATTATGTACAAAGTTAAATTGTACTACGATGCATGCTTTTATGTATAATTGAGTTTATGTTTTGAATTTGGTTGTAGCGGTGTCAAATGGCATATTGCTTAGTATTAGGACAATGGTACTTAATTGCATATTTAGTTGTTAATTATAACAGGTAATTTTGAGATTGAAATACACCAAGAGGGGTGAATTGGTGTATTAAAATGTTCTCAGGAAAGGGCAAAAATAAAATGATTGAAGTATTTATAGTGGTTCGGCCTCAATTTTCATCCACTACCTTAGCTTTCCTCAACTAAGGATTTCCCAAATCCACTAAATTTGAACCTTTAAGGATAAGGTTTAACCTTACAAATCCCTATTTTTTCAAAGGTAAGATAGAACCACTTCCCCTTAAGGTTTCCTACCCAAAACCTTAAGTAACACCTCGTAAATGAGAGAAAAAAATGATGAATAAGATGATACCTCTAAAAGGTATATAATCAATAATTAAGCACTCTCACACAAAGTTACAACACTTGAAAGAATGATAGAAAATTTAACCCACAAGTGTGTATAAGAAATTTTTAGTAAAAGACTGAGAAAGATTGGAAAATTGAGTTCTTAGAAGTTATGCACTTGTTTCTTGTCTTCTTTTTTTACCTCTGTAACACCTCAAAAATTTATACAGTAAGATATTACTCTTAATATAGTAAAATAAGAAAATAAAATAACAATAAAAGGAAAATTGAGTTATGTCACTGGGAAGTATATTATGACATATTGATTCAAGAAAGGACTAAATTGTAGAAGTGAGAAAAGTTTTGTGGCCCAAGAGTAAATACTCAAAATTTGAGGGATTAAAGTGTAAATATGAAAAATTTGAAGGGCTAATAGTGAAAATATTTTAAGGGTTGAAGGATCTAGAAACCAAGGAAAATTTGATGAATTAGGACCAAATTGAATAGGTGAAGAATTATGAGGGACTAAATTACAATTTTATCAAAATTAAGTGATGACTCAATAATAAAATTTTAAAGATCATAAAAGGAAAAATGGTCAATTGGAAGAGAGAGAAATCTAGAAAGTAATGATGATATTGGAGATATTTTAGATTAATTAATTAATTAATTATTAGTTATTAATATTTTAATCTAATTTTTTATATGATATTTTATTATTTTATTAGTATATATAAAGAAAGAAAGATGAGAAACTTCTCATCCATTTTCCATGCATTCACGTTAAGAAGAAGAGAAGAGAAGAAAGAAACTTTTCATTCTTTACAATTTAGTCCTTCTACCAAAAATTCACTATTTTCACCTAGAAATCAAAAAAATTTTCATAGCTACCAAGGGAAAAAATGTTAAGGAGACTATGGGGAGTTAGAATATCAAATTGGATTCAAGGAATAGAACCTGGAGGAGAGAGAAAATCAAATTAAAGATTGGAATCAATAGAACAAGGTAAGTACATCAATATTTCAATATATTTTTAAGTTTGTTATTATTGAGAAAACATGGAAATAATGTTATAGTAGAGTATTCTATATAAGGTTCTATGATCTTGATGAGTTAGTGAAGGGAAATAGGAGAAAGTGATGGGAAATATTGTAGAGAAAGGGAATAAGGGTGTTATAAACATGGTAAATAATATCTTGCACTAAAACAGTTTTGGACAACAGCAGTAGGCTAACTTTGAAAAATCATAAAAAATTGTGGAAGTTGAATTAGAGGTTGAATAAAACATTAAATTAAAGCTTATTGAGTCTAGTTTCTTATAGAAGAAACGGTGTAAGTAATGGAATTGTAAATCATGAAATATGATAAATTTTGTGAAGACAAGGTCAGAATGATTTCGGGTTCCCCTGTTCTAACTTTGGAAAATCATAAAAAATTGGAGAAAAATAATTGTGGGCTTAAATTTATATGTTTAGAATCCTAAATGATTATATTTTCAAGAGAAACAAACAATAACATCATTTGAATCCTTTACGATGAGATAATTAATTTTTAGTAAAGAAGGGTCAGAACTGTCAAATAGCAGAATAGAAGTGACTTTAAAGAATAAACTGTACTTATTGGCTAAGCCAAAAATTCTAAATATTTTATGGTAAGAAGATATGTAAGTATAGTTTTAGGAAAAATTATCCGATCTTAATTTTAAGGTTTGTAGCTCAAGATATAAATAATTTAGTGACTATGACGCAAATGGACAGTTTTGAATATACATATAAGTGACTAGTGAAAGTATTGATAATGTTACTTGTAGCATGTTATATAACTTAAGGATGAGGAATGAAGAGGAGGAGGAGGAGAATATGTATGAATATTCAGCTAGCATGGCTAATTTGTATGTTTTAGGCTCAGAGACTAAATTGAATAAAAGTAAAATTTTAGGGGCAATTTTTTAAGGATATCAAAAATGACCAATTTGAAGGAAATGAATTGACTTATTGTCTAAATTAATAAATTGAATGGAATTATCAATTTGGATCAAGATCGGATGAAAATCGAGGAAAATGAAAAATTACCAAAATGTCCCTAAATCTGGGTATTTTTGCAATTTTGTCAGGTAAATTTGTGTATCATAATTGAGCATGAAAATATGTTAAATTGTATGTTATTTTGGATTGAATGTGAAATATTAGTACATTCGTATAATATGAAACAATATGAATACGAAATGAATTATTACCATATATGCTTGAAGTATATATATAATGTATTGTACATGTTATATGAACACATTATGTGGAAAGTATGTCCATATAGAATTTGATTTATGTTAAGTTTGATATGAATTATTATCGGAATAAATATACGTGAAATATATGGAAATTATGGTACATGAAATTTTAATATAATGAAATAAATGATTTTAAACGGTAAGAGAATGATATATTTCATGACATGCACATATATGATTATCTTTGATTTATTGATACAAGGAAATTATGTAGGTGGAGACAATTATTAAACTCAAGTGTGACGTGTTGAGAAAATAAGTATATCAATGTTGAATTTATATAAAATATGCATAAGTATACTAACAATGTTGATTGATGCTAAGACAAGTGCCAAGCTATTGATTGAATAATAATATATTTATCTATATGATGCATTGAATCGGTAAGTATTTAACGGAAATTTTTGCTAAATGATATGTAAATCTGAGTAATGCTCCGAAACCTTGTTACGGCGATGGATACGGGTTAGGGGTGTTACATTTAATGGTATCAGAGCTAAGGTTTAGTCGGTTCTCTGATCGAATGTAGCATATGTGAAGTCTAGAAATACATGCAACTATGTAACCTATGATAAGATAATATGATATCTTCCAACCCTGATGAGATTTATTTTACTTAAAGATAAAGATGCTATCCCAACCGAGCTAATTCCAATAATCTTGAAACCAATATTCGAATATATGAGTAAAAGTTGATTATGACGAGTCGGAACTTGTAAAGGTATGAATAAATGTTACATTTAAATTAATGTGTATAGTAAGTTCATGTGTAAATGTGGTAACATAATTGTCATTTTAAGTAATTTAATGATATTTGTATGATATGATGATTAATATCATGAAATATTATGCTTTGTGGTTATTATTTAGTAATATGCAAATTATGTGAGCTACTTGATAAATATGAATAAGTGATTATTGTGAAATTTGAATATTTGTTATTGAAAGGTAAAGTGAAATGTATTGAATTAAGAATATATGTGATTAATTGAAATGTGCATTGGTTGAATAAATGAAATGAGTAAGTTTGTACGCAAATAAATTATCGATTCTTTTTATGTTGTTATATTTTGTTATCATATGAGATGTGGTTGCCTATAGACTGATTATTTGATGAAAATTGCAAATTGACGTAGACTAGGAATGAGATTATTAAAAGTTGAACAGAAAGATTTCCCGTTTGAACCTTAGGAATAGATGAGGATACAACTGACATGTCACTAGGATATTTGAATTCCGAACTAGTTGAGTTGAGTCCGAGTTTGTGAGATATATCAGCCATCCAAACTCGTTGAGTTGAGTCCAAGTTCGTGAGATATAATCTGACATCCGAACTCATTGAGTTGAGTTTGAGTTCGTGAGATGTAACTAGGCATCCGAACTCGTTGAGTTGAGTCCGAGTTCACTTATGGGAGGGTTACATGGTAGCTTGAGCTACATTTTCGTGGACTATTGAGTTTGGTTTAGCCACGAGCATAACACTTATGTGCATGTATTCCGTTGTATCCGATTATATTTTGATGAGTTCAACGGGAAATCGATTAAGTGAAAATACATGAAAATTAAATTATGAGGCTTTATATTGATTAAGTTATATGCAATGAAATTTATGAGATTTATATTGATTAAGTTCAAAACGGTAAAAGTGAAAAAGTTCAATAGTTGAGTAATGGATAATGCAGTCAAAACTGAGAATGAGTTAATAAGTGAAGATGGGTTCTGGACAGAATATTAGATTTTTGAAAATTACTTGGGATATACAATACCACTGCTAAAGAAAGAAGTTAATTATAGGAAAATTGATTAATTCAGATAAGGTATTTACAAAATGGTTAACTGAAATTTTCTTCCGAATTAGTTTCTTGAGTAATATGAATGATATGAAATTTTTAATGACTATACTAGTAAATGGAATTAGTGAATAAATTGCAAAAATATTTAAATATAACTATTATAATTGGGTATATTACAGTAGATTTTTGGGATTTTATATGAGTGTCTTATATGTATTGATATTTTCAGTGGTATATCCAACTGTTCATGTTTGGATGCTATAACCATTATATGGAAATATTGCATAAATATGCAAACAGACAGAATTTTTCGCAAGTCTGATTAATTCACAATATCACTCTATCTCTCTTTGGTTTTCCAAGCCAATATATGTGATAGAATACTTGATACTAAAATTCATATGATATTATCATCTAATTTATGTTGGTGGAAACTCTGAAAAGCAAATGTGGAATATTAAATTAAAATAATTTGTGAAACGAAAGGATAAAGAATAGATATAAATAATCAACTACGTAAATATGTGCAGAAAAAAACTATAGAATTATAAAAATAACGAAGTTCATGATCAAAATAAAACACGGAAATTTCGGGGACGAAATTTCTTTTAAGGGGGAGAGAAATGTAACACCCTGAAAATTTATACAGTAAGATATTACTCTTAATATAGTAAAATAAGGAAATAAAGTGACAAGAAAAGGAAAATTGAGTTATGTTGCTGGGAAGTATATTATGACATATTGATTCAAGAAAGGACTAAATTGTAGAAGTGAGAATTGATAGTAGCCGAACCCTAAATAGCCATGGATTCTTTTCTTTCTTCTTCAATTTCGGCAATAACAATGATAATGGACATAATTATCTATTTAACCCAAATTAAAACCACCAAAATTCATGATATAATGCCCATTAATGTGCATTAACATTATCAATGGGTTAATAACATCATAAGGACCTCATAAATAACAAACCATAGCAAATAAACACTTTTAACTTATAGCATGCTAGTTTTACATTTTATGCGATTTAGTCCTTTTGTCAAAATAAGCATCCAAACGATAAAATTATTTCACGAAACTTTCACACATATCTAATCACATTCTGTAAACACCAAAAATTATATTAAAATAATCTTCAGACCTCGAATTTATGGTTTCGAAACCACTATTCCAATTTCACGAAAAACGGGTTGTTACAACTCTCCCCCCTTAGGGATTTTCATCCCCGAAAATCTTACCAGCGAATAGGTTTGGATAATGTTTTCTCATAGCATCCTCGGTTTCCCACATAGCTTCTTTAACCCTATATCAATGCCATAATACTTTCACTAACACCATTCTTTTATTTCTCAACTCTTTGATCTCATGAGCTAAAATTCGGATCGGTTCTTCACTATACGATAAATCTGACTGAATCTCAACTTCTGTAGGGGAAATAATATGTGAAGGATCGGATCAGTATCGTCGAAGTATTGATACATGAAACACATTATGAATCTTTTCTAACTTAGACGACAATGATAGCCAATAAGTAACTGGTCCAACTCACTCGATGATCTCATACGGTCCGATAAATCTTGGACTTAACTTGCATTTTCTGCCAAATCTAAGTATTTTCTTCTACGAAGACGCTTTCAAAAACAGTTGGTCTCTGATCTGAAACTCAATTTCTTTTCGTTTCAAGTCAGCGTACGATTTCTAATGATCTGATGCTACTTTAAAACTTTTACGAATCATTTTCACTTTATGTTTAGTCTTTTTAATCAAATCGACCCCGTGAATCTTATTCTCACTGAGCTCAGTCCAATATAAAGTTGTTCGGCATTTACGACCATACAAAGCTTCGTAAGGTGCCATTTTTATACTCAATTGAAAGCTATTAATATATGCAAATTCAATCAATGGCAGCTATCGTTCCCACGTACCTTCGAACTCAAGAATGCAAGATCTCAACATATCCTCGAGTATCTGAATAATCCGTTTGGATTAACCATTTGTTTGCGGATGAAAAATAGTACTAAAGTGTATCTTTGTACCCAGTGCATCTTGTAATTTCTTCCAGAAACAGGATTTATCTTGGATCTTGATCACAAGATTTCATGATAGGTTTTAAATATTTATAATTACTCGTTCTTGAACTAACTATTATCGCGATGTAGGCAACTGTACCTATTGAACAGTAGTATAGTTTCAGCAAGACCGAATTATCGAACCCAAAGGAACTAAAAGTACTAGTAATGACTGTCTTTTTATTATCTAGCCTAAGAATAAAGAGGTTTTCGTTTGAATTAACTAATTATCTAAACTAAGAACTCACAGAGAATAGAATTGGGGAATTGCTTTTGGGAAAATTGATTGAATGAAGGCAATACCTAAGGAAAAATCCACGTAGACTGTACTTGTCATTCTGGCTCCGAATCGGACGATTTATTCATTTAACTTGTTCCGTAGAGATCCCTAAGTTATGTTATTATCCCTATTCAAGACTAATAACGTCTAATCCCTAGATTGAATAATTGAGACTTTTCTCTAATTAACACTCTAAGGTTGCATTAACTCGATCTATGGATCCCCCTATTAGGTTTCACCCTAATCCGGCAAAATCTTGTCACCCTATGTCTAGGCTCGCAATCAACTCCGCTTAATTATGACAAATGTAATCTTAAACAGGGTCTATTCCTCCTCTAAATAAGAGCTTATCTTGAATCATTATCCTGGGATAACAAAACAAGAATTAAAAACACATAGTTAAGAACAAGTTAAATATTTATCATACGATTCAGAAAATAATAACAAGATTCGTCTTAGGTTTCATTTCCCTTAGGTATTTAGGGGATTTATTTCATAACTAAATAACAAAACATCTCAGAATGATAAAGAATACAAAACATAAAGAAAACCCAAAACTCCTGAAGGGAAATTGAGGAAAGATCTTTAGACTTGATGATGAATTCGGCTTCTGAGATGGATCAATAGTCTTCCTTGGAGTAATTCCTTACTCCCTATTCTGTTTGTCCTTTTCTTCGTCCTCTAGGGTGAATTTATAGGCTTTGGAATGCTTAAGAGCCCTCAAAATTAGCCTTTTCTGAATTGGACTCAACTTGGGCTCGGCAGGGACATGCCCGTGTGACACGCCCGTGTTCGATTACTTCAGGCCGTGTTCGAGCCTACCAAATTGACACGGCCGTGTGGTCTGCCCGTGTGAGGAGGTCCAGGCCGTGTTGATTTCGTACTTTGGCCCATTTTCTCCATTTTTGGCCCATTTCTCGTTCCTTTCGCTCTCCTATGCTCTCCTAAGTATAAAACATGAAATTAAAGCATTAGAAGCATCGAATTCACCAATTCTAATGGGAAATCATCCATAAAATGCATCAAACATGGGGTAAAAATATGTATAATTTACGGTTTATCAGATCTCTATCCGAAACAATAGAAATAGGTACTTTGTGTAATCTCACAACCTCGAAAATATACAACTCAGCCAATTTATCGAGTGAATAATCTGTTCGTATCAAAATGAAATGAGCTAATTTGGTCAGCCTATCAACAATCACCCATATTGCATCTTTCTTACTAGGAGACAGGGGCAAACCCAATACAAAATCCATAGTAATTTAGTCTCATTTCCACTCAGGAATCATAATTGGCTGCAGTAACTCAGACGGTACCTAATGCTCAACTTTGATTTGCTGACAGATTAAACATTTTGAAACAAATTCAGAGATATCACGCTTCATACCAGACAACTAGTAAAGCTATTTCAAATCGTTATACATTTTCGTACTTCCTGTATGAACAGATAAACGACCACTATGTGCTTCACTTAAAATTATTTGAATCAACTTTGAGTTTCTCGGAACACATACGGCCTCTGAATTTTAAACAATCATCAATATCAACTCGAAATTCTAAATCAGAATTCAAATCACTTTAAGCTCATTTTGCAAACAATTCATTATCAACTTTCTGAGCTTCGCAACTTTGTTGTATAAATAATAGTCTCACATTCAAATCAGCTACAATCGAGTTGCCATCAGATAGAGTCATCTGAGTATTCATCGCACGTAGTACAAACAAAGATTTTCGACTTAAAGCATCATCCACAACATTAACCTCTCCCTTATGTAGTCAATCACTAGCTCATAATCTTTCAACAATTCCAACCATCTCCGTTGTTACAAATTCAAATCTTTTTGAGTCATCAAATATTTCAAACTCTTATGATCTGAATAAATATGACATTTCTCACCGAATAGATAATGGTGCCAAATCTTAAATGAAAACATAATGCCTGCTAACTCTAAATTGTGAGTTGGGTAATTCTTTTCATGCGGCTTCAACTATCTCGAGGCATAAGCTATGACTTTGTCTTCTTGCATCAAAACGCAACCCAAACCATTCAATGATGCATCACTATAGATCACAAATTCTTTACCCGATTCTGGCTGTACTAACATTGGAGCTTTAGTCAAAAGAGTTTTCAGCTGATCAAAACTTTTCTAACATTTCTCGGGCCATTTGAACTTTACATCTTTCTGAAACAGTCTCGTCAATGAAGTAGCAATCATCGAAAAGCCTTTTACGAACAGTCAATAATAGCCAGCCTGTCCCAGAAAACTGCAAACTTCAGATACATTTCTTAGAGGCTTCCAATCCATAATCGCAAAAATCTTGCTTGAATTGACTCAGATACCCGATACTGACACAATATGCCATACAAAACTGACTTCGTTCAACCAAAATTTACATTTACTGAACTTCACAAACAACTGCTTATCACACAAAGATTGTAACACTATTCTCAAATGTTCAGCATGCTCGGATTCATTATGGGAATAAATTAAGATGTCACCTATAAAAACAACCACAAATCGTTCCAAATACGATCTAAAGATCTGATTCATTAGAGCCGTAAAAACAGCAGGTGCATTCGTTAATCCAAAAAGCATAACTAAAAACCTATAATGCCTGTACCTCGTTTGGAAAGTAGTTTTTGGCACATCGAAGTCTTTAACTCACAGCTGATAGTAACCCGATCTCAAATCTATCTTATAAAACGCTGTAGCTCCTTTTAGCTGATCAAATTTATTCTTGATGGTAACTTTATTTAGTTGTCGATAATCGATGTACATTCTCATAGTTCCATCTTTCTTTTCCACAAACAACACCAGTGTACCCCAGGGAAAATAACTTGGTCGTGCGAAACCTCTATCTATTAACACTTGTAACTAAGCTTTCAACTCTTTTAATTCGGTTGGTGGCATTCTATACGGAGCTATCGATATCGGAGGTGTTCCCGACACTTACTCAATACCAAATTCAACTTCTCTAATCGGTGGTAAACCTAGTAACTCTTCAGAAAAGACATCCGGATATTCACACACAACTGGTACTGATTCAATCTTCTTTTCGGTCACTTTAGTGTCAAGCACATAAGCAAAGTAAGCTTCACAACCCTTTCTGACATATTTCTAATCTAACATCGAAGAAATCACTGCTGGCGACCTATTCAAATCATTAGACTCAATCTAAATTATCTCATCATTCTGAAATCTCAGATCAATCGTCTTTCTTTTGCAGTTCACTATCTCATCATGCAGTGTCATCCAATCCATACCCAAAATTATATTAAATTTGTCAAATGGAAACAACACCAGATCGGCCGAAATATAGAAATCTCGAATCATCAACGGGCAGTTCTTGCATATTTTATCAACTAAGACACATCTGCCTAAGGGGTTCAATACTCTAATCACAAATTCAGTAGACTCTACAGGCAATGTCTTACTGGATAATAAAGTTTCACATATATAAGAATGAGTCGATCTTGGATCTATCAATGCAACTACATTAGTATCATAGAGAGTAAAAGTACCGATAATAACATCTAGAGACAAAGCTTCTTTGCGAGTGTGAATAGCATAAGCTCTGGCAGGGACTCAGACTTTGGATCTCACAGTCGTGTCTTTAGCCATTCTCTGGCTGCCAGTCACATTACCTGTGTTTCTAGGTGGTCTACCTCTAGTTGCAATGTTACTCGGCCTCATATTCTGCTTTATATCTTGCTTGGCCAAATCAAGACATTCACGGATAAAATGATCTAATCATCCACATTTGAAACAAGCTTGATCATTCAATCTACAATTGTCAGGATGTCATTTACCGCAATGTTTGCACTCAGGTTGATTTGGCCTGACGTTACCAACACCAGTTATAGAGGTAGCTTTCGTACTCACAAGTGGTCTATCTCGATCTTGTTTAGAGTAGCCCATGGTAGCCTTTAAACGGCTAAATTAATCTCGAAACTTCTTTGATGCAATCTGAAATGACTTACTCAAAGATCTTTTTCGTACCTCTCGAGCTTTCAAGTCGGCTTTTCTTTTCTCTTTTCTGAGTTCCTCAGCTTTTCACGCTCGTTTGACAAGCACAACAAATTCTTTTATTTCCAAAATCCCAACGAGCAAGCTGATATCTTCATTCAAGCCATCTTCAAATTTCTTGCACATAATTGCTTCGATTGAGACACATTCTCGTGCATATTAACTTAATCTCACAAATTCTCGTTCCTAATCCGTAGCAGACTTACGACCCTGTTTCAACTCAAGAAACTCTTTACGTTTTTGATCTATGAATCTCTAACTACTATACTTCTTTCTAAACTCGGTCTGAAAAAACTCCCAAGTGACTTGTTCTTTCGGAACCACAAATATCAATATTTTCTACCAATGATACACTATGTCTCTCAGAAGTGAAACAACACATTTAAGACATTCATCAGGAGTACATGACATTTCATCAAACATTTGTATTGTATTTTCAAGCCAGAATTCAGCTCTCTTAGCATCATCATCAGTAGTAGCACGAAAACTCTTTAGCCCTATTTTTTCTAATTTTATCAACCGAAGGCTTACTCAATTGAATCGGATTCACATCTTATGGCATGATAGGGACTTGTGAAGGATTAGACAAGGGTGGAGGTTGTGGAGTGGCCGGATTAGTTCTAATATACTGAGTGAACCACTCATACATCATCTGAAAGAAGGCTTGTTTAGCCTTTCTCTTGTGGCTACTCGTAATAAGTCTAGAATCAGATTGCACTGCCTCTTGAGCGGGAATGGGTGCATTACTTTCCACGTCATCAGCTACGGCTCGATCGAGATCCATTTACTATATAAATACATATTTTAATTGTCAGGAATCATCACACTATCGCAGTATATAAATATGGAATGTATAGCTAGACTGGCACGCACTACGTTAGTCTTAGAACTGACTAAATCGTAACTCTGATACCAATAAATATAACACCCCTAAACCGTATCCATCGTTGGAATAGGGTTACGAGGCATTACAGATAATACACTTTAATCACATGCATTTATACATCCATAATCAGAATCTATACAAAACATGCACAATGTCCCTTATAAGGCTCTACGAGACCTTAAAACATGCTTAGATGTGATTCGGGACTAAACCCATAACATTTTCAAACTTAGGGAAACTTAGAAAATTTTCCAAGATTTAAGGGTCATACGCCCGTGTGAACAGCACACGGCCACAAGACACGCCCGTGGCGCAGGTCATGTGAAAACAGAGCATACATACTGACTTGTACCACATAGCTGAAGATACGCCCATGTGCCACAATCATGAAGAAACTAGAGAGGTTACTCACTTGGGTCACACGGCTGACCACATGCCCATGTGCCAGCCCGTGTGTCTCACACGGCCAGTAGACATGCCTGTGTGTCTAAGCCGTGTCAAAATTGTAGGGTATACTCCTTAATTCAAAAGGTTACCTCAAGGGACACACGGCAGTCTAACATGACCGTGTGTCACACACGGCTGAGACATACGCCCGTGTCTCTACCCGTATGGACAAAAATAGTTAATTTGTAAAGCCAATTTGCCACCCTTTCCACAAGCACACAGAGAAATTAAAATATACCATTTCAATACATCTCTAGGCAACCAAAAACATACCAATTCAAGCACATATCAAGCTAAATATCATCAACCAACTCAACTACTAAATTCTATATAACAATATACTAAATACATATACCTAAATTCATCACAATTTCTATAAATCTCAAATGCAATAACATATCATCTTATTATCACTTTTCAAGCACATCACTTAGGCCAATTTAAATGACCAAATACATAACAACATTTCAACCAAAAGTAAGCTAATTCACATGGCTAAATTCATAACTCAAAATATACAAAATTCAAAACCAAACATATCAAAACTAGCATATACATGCCATATATCAAAAGAACAAGCTTCAAAGTACCGAAATAAAGATTGATAATGTGATGATGATCCTTGATGATCCTTGAGCTCGAGCTAGCCTTATATATCTATAAAACAATGAATAAACACAAAAAGTAAGCTTGGACAGCTTCGTAAGCCATAAGCAAAAAATCAACACAAGAACATACATAATTCATCTCGAATAGCTGAATCTAATTAACTCCGTGCACATATATAATCACATTTCTCATATAGTTCATATGATCACATTAAGTATCCACACTTCCTTATTTTTCAATGAACAAATAATTTCCATATGTACCTAAATCATTTAGCTCAAATTCACATTCGGACTCGTTTTGACATTGGTTGTTGAACCATTCAGAATCATAAAGGATACATGAAAATCATATAAGCTCGTATAATGCCATATCCCGGATATGGTATTACATGCCATACATATCGATGCCACTGTCCCAGACAGGGTCTTACACGTATCATATATGATGCCAATGTCCCAGACATGATCTTACATGAATCACACATTAGAAATCCTAATGTCATGACATATGTATCCTATACTATTCCTATGGTCCGTACGAGGCTTTCGAACATCGTAATTCACTTAATTCAATCTCGAACAAGTCCTCCAATGCTCAATTCAATTTAGCACATATAAAAATGTATAAATCCAAATTTGATAACATTATTTACTTATGAACTTACCTTGTACGAAAATGAACCGACCGAAACGACTATTCGACAACTTTCGACTTCCCCCGATCCAAATATGATTTCTTCCTTTCTTGATCTAAATTAATACAATTTTGTCTTTTTTAATAACATATTCATTCAATTTCATCCAAAAACACATAAATGGGCATTTTGAACTTTATCCCCTAACATTTCACATTTTTACAATTTAGTCCCTATTTCAAAACAACACAAAACACTCATAATTTCAACAAACCCAAGCATGTTCGAATATTCCCCTAGCTCATATAAGCCCATATCTTCATTTATTTTCCATTTTGACTCCTTAATTTACAAATTTCACAATTTAACCCCTTTTTGCAATTTCACCAAAAATCACTTTACAAAACATGATAATCTATCAAAAAATATTCATTTTCCATCATCAAAAATTCAAGAACACAAGCATTCATCAATGACATTTTACAAAATCATCAATACTTTCAAAAATTCAAGCATGGGCTAGCTAGTATCCGGAACAACGATCTCAAAAACATAAGAATCATCAAAAATTGAACAAAAATGAACTTACAATTTAGCTTGATAGTAGCCTAACCCTAAATAGCCATGGATGCTTTTCTTTCTTCTTCAATTTTGGCAATAAAGATGATAATGGACAAAATTTTTTATGTTTTTTTATTATATTAAACTTATTAACATAATTACATATTTAACCCTAATTAAAACCACCAAAATTCATGATATAATGCCCATTAATCCATTAAAATTATCAATGGGTTAATAACATCATAAGGACCTCATAAATAATAAACCATAGCAAATAAACGCTTTTAACTTATAGCATGCCGCTTTTTCATTTTTCGTGATTTAGTCCTTTTGTCAAAATAAGCATCCAAACGATAAAATTATTTCATGAAACTTTCACACATATCTAATCACATGCTGTAAACACCAAAAATAATATTAAAATAATTTTTAACCTTAGCTTTATGGTCCCGAAACCATTGTTCTGATTTAGCGAAAAACGGGCTGTTACAACCCATGTGTGCCGAATTTCATATAGCTTCATAGCAATCCATAATTATCAATATTTCACACATTTAACCCTTCAATTTACACTTTTCACAATTAAATCCCTAATATGCATTTTTACTCAAAATCACTTTACAAAACATGTATATTAAACACCAAGCTTTCATATTTCATCATCAAACATCCAAAAACACATGAATTCATCAATGGAAACTTTAAAAATCATCAGCACTTTTAAAAATTGAGGCATGGGATAACTAGAACACGAAGCAGCGATCACAAAAACATAGGAATCATAAAAAATGGATCAAAATCTTACCTTAATCAAGCTTTACAATGGCCGGACCCTAAAAACATAAAAATAGCTTCTTCCTTCCTTGATATTCAGCGAAGAGAAAGATGATAATATGAATTTCCTTTTTGTTTTATGATAATATATTGTTTAATAGCTATATACCCATTTTAACCTTAATAAGCTTTAATAATTCTAACTATACCTAGCCATTATCATCCACTAACCCTGTAATGGTCTAATTACATCTTAAAGACCTTCACTTTAATCAACCATAGTAAATAAACACATTTAACATATAGAATGCCACTTTTGCATTTTACGCGATTTAGTTTTTTTTTTTCAAATTGAGCTATTAAACGATAAAATTAGCTTACAAAATTTTCACACATATATAATCACATGCTGTAAACACCAAAAATAATATTAAAATAATTTTATGACCTCAGATTTGTGGTCCCAAAATCATTGTTTCAATTTAGCTAAATCCAGGCTGTTACAACCCTACTGCCTGAATGAATCACAAACCTCTACAAATGGTCTTAAATGCAATTGTGGATCTTTAGTAGGTAATCCATTGAGCTGTCCTACTGTTTGTAGCATTTGAAACATTACTAATTTCAACTTAAAATGTTGAGCTTGAATATGTGGCATGACAATCCCTAGATTCAAATCATCCAAGATTGGCACTACATGTTCTCTAATGGATCTATCTCTATCATCTATCACACGAGGAATATCAACATCCTTGCCATTCAGATGTAATGGATATTCTCTGCGTGGATCATTTTCAATTCTTGCCATATCTCGCAACTCTTTTCTCCTTCTTCTTAAGGTACTGTCAATTTTAGGATCAAAATAATATTCATCGTTCTCGATAATACCTCTACTCATAAACTAGCAACAAACTTGAAAAAGAATCAAAAGCGACTAAGTAAGCTCAAACTAACAAAATTAAATTGATAATAACAAACCAAAATTCACTAATTTTTTCGATCCTCAGCAATGGCGTCAAAAACTTGTCGCATGTGAATATGTAACGCGAATGTGCAAGTATACACGTCGAATCAAATAATAAAGTGATAAGTGAGATAGTCTCCATAGGGATTGCAATACATAAAAACTTGGTTGAGTTATTACTATAAATTATATTAATTAGGCTTATGGAAAAGTGAAGAAAATAATAATTTGAAGTGAAATATTAATGTATCAAATATAAACATCAAGTAATGAATAAAATGCTGTGACAATTCTATGAGACAAAGTTGAGAGGATTGATGTTGTTGAATGGGATGGTTGGAATTACTTGGATTATGTCTTAATAACATAATAATGTCATGGCAAAATCTTGACCAATTTACTGCTCAGAGTATAACTACTGCGTTCAACTTTCTTCAAGAGCTAGAATTAAAGCTATCATTCTAAGTCTTTATACGTCTACAAGTCTCAAGAATAATACCTAACAATATTCTTCCTTACTCTATACAGATCACAACTCTATGTCTAGAGTGCTACGAGAATTCACTCGAGTACTTGCTTGTATCATTTGATCACGATCCAACTTATTTAACATTTTCAGAATTAAATCAAGTCTAAGGAAATACCATGCATTCATCTATGTCTAGAGCTTGCATGCATAAGTTTAAAATAATCCAAATCAAATAAAATGGTAGATCTACTCAACATGTCACCATAATCATCAAATATATCAAGATAAATCCAGTAATTCCAACCCAAATGAAATTAGCTCATGGGTTGGGATTTAAAATCCAAAATTAGAATAAAATTAAAAATCATCATTAATAATTTAGAAATAATAGAAATTAATTAGCAGAATGAAGGTAGAACTGTAGGAAGTTTTCACCACTCCAGCTTTCACTTCAATGCTACTGAATCGTGCAAGACCCAAGGTGATTACTCGTCCTTTTCCTTGCGTCTTTGCTCTCCTCTTAAGTTGTTACCCTCTCCCTTTTTCTAGAATTTTTCACGAGTTTTCTTGGAGAGAAAAATGCTCTCAAAATTCCCCTCCAAAATCCTTATTTTCTCTTTCTTTTCTCTTTCCTCTTTTATAGTGTAAGTCCCTTCTCTCAGCACACACCTTTCTCTCTCCTGCATATAACAACCAATTCCCTTCTTCCCAACAGTAATAGTAACATGAAATGACATTTGAGGGACGATCCAAGCTTTATTATGCAATGTTCTAAAAATGAAAATATATCTACTCAAGTACAAACATTTAATAAAGCTTAGAGGTTCGAAATATAACTCTTTCCAAGAGTTATCTATAAGCCACTTTCACCTTTTTGGTTGCAAATGTTTTGTTTTGAATAATCAAAAAGAAAATTTAGAAAAATTTGATGCCAAAAGTGATGAAGGTATTTTCTTGGTTATTCCACAAATTCTAAAGCTTATAGAATTTCTAATAAGATAACTCTTGTTGTAGAAGAATATATAAATATTATTTTTGATCAATCAAACTATGCTTCTAGAAAGGAATCTATTGATTTTGATGATGTAGAAATATATCAAGTTGACCAAAATCAAGCATCATATGAAGATCAAGGCATAAGTTCATTGGTTCAAGAACTCAAAATTGATTAACTCCAAGAACCAACTCACGTTGAAACAGAATCTAGCCACCCAAAAGAGCTTCCATATGTTCCGTAAATAAAGCAGTTTATGTTGAACAACCTCCCGGTTTTGAAAATCAAAATTTTCAAATCATATTTTCAAATTTTCCAAAGCTCTATATGGTTTGAAGCAAGCTTCTAGAGCTTGTTGGAACGACGAAAATGTGCAAGTGTACACAATCGCAACAAGTAATAAAGTGATAAGTAAATGTTGAGTTATCGTACCCACCGGGACTATGAAAAGAATTATTTATGAATGCAATTTTAAAAACAGTTTGGTGAAGAAAAATATTTTGATTTGAAGAGGTGATTGGAAACTAGGATTTTAACTAAGAAAAATAAATAAAAATAAAAAAATAAAATAAAAGTTTCAATCCATGATTTCAAAAGATGATTGATGACATAATTGTGCTAGATTAATTACATTTCTTAACTTAGAATTATTAAACTCATGTGTATATTGTTACGAATAAATTCACGACAACTCAGTAATTTGTTAACTTATGAACATACTTACCTACCAAAATCCATTTATCTCTTGACTATATCTCTATGTCAATTCAACCGATTAAACAAATTTTACTAAGCAAATGTGTTCATGCGCATACATACTAAGAAATTAAAATAATCTCCTGTACATATCTCTATGCCAATTCAAACAATTAATTCAATCTCATAAGCACATAAAATATTACATGATGTAACAATGTATTTCTACCTTGCAACAGTTTATTCACAATAATCTTTTAAGTTATGTAGGGCTAATGTATCGTTAGATACCGTTGTTAATTTAACCTTCAGCTACCTTATATGATTAAACATGCACTGATTAAGTATCATGCCAATTAATTACAATTTCAATCCGTTTTGTAACACCCCGAACCCGAGACCGTCACCGGAGTCGAACACGAGGTGTTAACAAACTTTAAAAATTTTCCAGACACTGCCAATCTGCGTAATAGTCGCTTTAAAAATCATATCTTGAGTTCAGAAACTCGGAATCCAGTTCCGTAAATTTTCCCTGAAACTAGACTCATATGTCCATCTACATATTTTTTTCTAGAATTTTTGGTTGGGCCAATTAGTACAGTTTATTAGTCAAAGTCTCCCATGTTACAGGGATCGACTACCCTGACCTTTGCGCATTACGACTTGGATATCTCCCTGTACAGGGCTTCAATACTGATGTCGTTTGTTTCTATAGAAACTAGACTCAGAGAGGAATCTATAAACTCCTAATTGTCTCTGGTTAATTTATAATGAATTTCCAAAGTCGGAATAGGAAATCCAGAAACCGTTCTGGCCCTGTCTCACAAGAACCTGAATATCTCTTAACATACTGTCCGTATGATTGTTTCGTTACTTTCCTATGAAAATAGGTTCATCAAGGTTCGTTTACATAATTTATTCACTATTTAATTCCATTCCTACTAGTTTTAGTGAATTTCCAAATCTACATCACTGCTGCTGTCAGCATCTGCCTTTAATGTAGACTTTACCTATTTCATAGTTTCCATGATTCAACAAGCCCTTTTTGCATAAGTAGCACAATTTATGATAGTGGTTAACCATTCCCATGGCCAATCCTTGTCAAGCCTATCCACACCTCTCAATAACCATATCCATACCAAATGATTATAACATTACACTCAAACATATATAAGCCATTTTCGCATGGCTAACAAAAATTATACAAGTCCAAAGGGTCCATGACCCACAACAAACGGGTAGTCCTATACATGCCATTTCGAAGTTCAACCAAAATTGTACCAAAAGGGGGCTTTGATAGTGTGGGCGACTTTGACTTCAAGATCCCGAGTCCGATAGCTGGAGAACAAAATCTATAAAACAGAGGAGCAATGAAACGGAGTAAGCAATTTATGCTTAGTAAGTTTTGAGCAAGGAATTCCAGCACAACAAAAGTATAGCATTCATATAGCTAAACGGATAATTTCCTATGCACAAATTTTCGATATCATACTTGCTTCACATTACCAACCCTTATGTACATACACAAAAGATCAACTTAGCCAAAGGCCGGTAGCTCGTTTATCAACTGAGCGAATACTTATTTGTAAGGGCTCAACTAAATTCAAGCACATACGAAACATACCTCAATGTTGGGATGTTTCTAGAGTATTAATTGAAATTTTTACAGCAAGATCATTCATTCCCAAATCACGGACCTTCGGAATTTAACCGGATATAGCTCCTCGTTCAAATGCATTCGGGACATAGCCCGGTTATAGTAACTCGCACAAATGCCTTCGGGACTTAACCCGGATTTAGTAACTCGCACAAATGCCTTCGGGCTTAGCCTGGAATTAGTATCTCGCACAAATGCCTTCAGATCTTAGTCCGGATATGTATCTCGCACAAATGCCTTCGGATCTTAGTCCGGATATGGTCACTTAGCACAAAGCCTTCGGGACTTAGCCCGGACATCATTCAAATAACCATGCACATTTAACAATAAATCATGGCACATTCGTATTTCGTTTTCGTTAGTAAAACTCAAACACAAGACATTTATCATTCTTGCGATTTCGGCTCAATAGCCACACAAAGAGCATGATTTTGGTTTGCTTAAAACATGATCTAATCAAATCTTAATTTAAGCTCTCTTACTCAAGAACTTACCTCGGATGTTGTCGAACGATTCCGATGGCTATTCGACCACTTTTTCCTTCACTTTATCGGATTTAGTTCCCCTTTGCTCTTGAGCTTAATTAAACAAATAAATTGATTTAATCATTTGAGCATCGAAAAGAGGAACACAAGGCACTTAGCCCATATTTATACATTAGACATTAAAGTCACATATGTACGGAATCATGAATCAAACTCAACATTTTAGCTAATTTTCCCCCTTGGCCGAATTTTCTAAGCCAAGACAAAAGCATCAATATGCTTGCCTCCAACCGAATACATGCAACACCAAATCTTCTTCCTATGGCCGAATATGCATGTCTATGTTGGGGCCGATTATATGCTTAATACTTCCTACAAGTATGGTTACTTGTATTGATTATAAATATCATCTTGTTTCAAGTTCAAAACTTGGCTAATACACACATATATACACTAGTAAAGCATCCTCTCCCTTTCCATCAATTTAACACATGCATTGCTCATTAACATACAAAAGTTATATTCGGCCTTAGCACACAACTTGCTAGCCGATTCTTCCCCATCTAGCAACCAATGCACATATGTGCTCACTCAAAAATGCTAAAAAGGAGATTCAAGAATCATCAATCCACCATCACATGCATCATTAACAAGCTTCATATTTAGCATGCAATGGCATTAACACAAAATCCACCTAGGCCGAATATCATCCCCATGACATAGCAAGGATTTGAACCATGGGCTAATTAGAACTCAAGCTAGCAACTAAAAACATGCATGAATCTCATGGCACAACCTCAAACATACCTTAATCTAGATATAAGTATGGCCAAACCTCCTCCTAATCCTTTTCCAAATCAAACATGAAGCAAGAACTCCTTCCTCCTTCCTTAGAATTTTCGGCCAAATGAAGATGAAAAAGGATGAACAACATTTTCTCCTTTCTTTTCTTTAACTCACGGCAATGGGGGGGGAAGACAACCACACACATTTTTTTTGTTTCCATCATATTCCCTTTCATTATTTTATGCCCATGCTCCTTATTTTATTTTTCCTAACATACCTCACTAACATAACATGTTTGTGACATGTTTCCACTCATGATGCACTAACACAACTTGTCCATGACATGTCTTGCCCATCACACTTGGTCTACCATGCTTGTCATGGCCGGCCACTACTCATTAGGGGGGGAATTTGACATGCAAGTCCCCCCTTTTTCCACATGCACTAATAGGTCCTTACGCATTGACCTATCACATTTTAAAATTTTCTCACATAAGTCCTATTTGATGAAATTCACTTACAATTAACAAAATTCAAACACGAAATTTTCACACATGCACATGTACATATAATGAGCATCAATTATGACGGTTAATTATTTTTACGACTCGGTTTAGCGGTCCCGAAACCACTTCCCGACTAGGGTCAATTTTGGGCTGTCACAGCTCTCCCCCACTTAAGAAATTTTCGTCCCCAAAAAGCTTACCGGTAAATAGGTTTGGGTATCGTTCTTTCATCGAGCTCTCGGTTTCCCAAGTAGCTTCCTCGATCCCGTGTTTGAGCCATAACACCTTCACTAACGGAACCCTTTTGTTTCGCAACTCCTTCACTTCACGAGCTAGGATACGCATCGGTTCTTCTTCATAACTCATATCGGCTTGAATTTCAACCTCTGATGGGCTAATTATGTGCGATGGATCAGATCGATAGCGTCGAAGCATCGAAAGATGAAAGACGTCGTGAATCTTTTCAAGCTCAGGGGGCAAAATCAATCTATACGCAACCGGACCAACTCGTTCGGAGATTTCGTACGGCCCAATGAATCTCGGGCTCAACTTGCCCTTACGGCCAAACCTGAGTACCTCTTTCCAAGGCGAAACTTTAAGGAACACTTTATCTCCCACCTGATATTCAATGTCCTTTCGTTTCAAATCCGCATACGATTTCTGACGATCTGTGGCTACCTTCAGACTTTCATGGATTACCTTTACTTTCTGTTCGACATCTTTAATCAAATCAACTCCGAAAATTTTACTTTCACCGAGCTCGGTCCAAAACAATGGTGTACGGCATTTACGACCGTACAAAGCCTCGTAAGGTGCCATCTTAATACTTGATTGAAAACTATTGTTGTAAGCGAATTCAATCAAAGGTAAATACCGTTCCCATGAACTACTGAACTCGAGGATGCAACATCTCAACATCTCCTCAAGTATCTGAATTATCCGCTCAGATTGACCATCGGTTTGGGGGTGAAAAGCAGTGCTAAAATGCAGCTTGGTACCCAAAGCTTCTTGCAATTTCCTCCAAAATCGCGAGGTGAATCTCGGATCTCTATCCGACACGATAGAAATAGGTACCCCGTGTAATCTCACAATCTGAGAAACATACAATTCGGCTAGTTTATCCAATGAAAAATCCATACGCACGGGGATAAAGTGAGCCGACATAGTCAGTGTATCAACAACAACTCAAATCGCATCCTTCTTACTTGCTGACAATGGCAGTCCGGACACAAAGTCCATTGTGACTCGATCCCATTTCCACTCGGGTATCATGATCGGCTGAAGTAATCCTGAAGGCACTTGATGTTCCGCTTTCACTTGTTGACATATTAAACATCTCGAAACAAAGTCGGAGATGTCTCGTTTCATACCATGCCACCAAAATTGACGTTTCAAATCGTTGTACATTTTCGTACTCCCCGGGTGAATTGACATTCGGCTACAATGGGCTTCGTTCAGAATCATCGAAATGAGTTCCGAATTCCTTAGAACACACAAACGACTTCTGAACCTCAAACAATCATCATCATCAATTTGAAACTCCGATTCCTTGTTCGGAACACACTCAGCCCGTTTTGCAACCAATTCATCATCAACTTTCTGAGCTTCACGAATTTGATGAATCAATAATGGTTTGGCTTTTAATTCAGCTACTAACACATTGTCGGGTAGAACAGACAAGTGCACATTCATCGCTCGTAAAGCAAACAATGATTTCCGGCTTAAGGCGTCCGCAACCACATTAGCCTTTCCCGGGTGGTAATCAATGACAAGTTCGTAATCTTTCAACAACTCAAGCCAACGTCTTTGTCGCAGATTCAAGTCTCGCTGAGTCATCAAATATTTGAGACTTTTGTGATCCGAAAATAAATGGCACTTCTCACCAAACAAATAATGTCGCCATATTTTCAAAGCAAATACGATGGCAGCTAGTTCGAGATCATGGGTCGGATAATTTCTCTCGTGTGGCTTCAATTGTCTCGACGCATAGGCCACAACTCGACCTTCTTGCATCAATACGCAACCCAACCCAAGTAGGGATGCGTCACTATAAATGACAAACTCTTTGCCTGATTCGGGTTGCACTAAAATTGGAGCTTCAGTCAAATGAGTTTTCAGTTGATCGAAACTTTTCTGACATTTCTCCGTCCATTCGAACTTAACATCCTTTTGAAGTAGCTTCGTCATTGGTGTGGCTATCATCGAGAAACCTTTGACAAATCATCGGTAATAATCGGCGAGCCCCAAAAAGCTCCGAACCTCAGTAATATTTCTCAGAGGTTTCCAGTTAAGTATGGCTGAAATTTTTGTTCGGGTCAACTCGAATACCCGATGCAAATACTACATGACCCAAGAAGCTAACCTCTCTTAACCAGAACTCACACTTACTGAACTTAGCATATAACTGCCTATCCCGCAAAATTTGCAACACTAGCCTCAGATGCTCAGCATGTTCGGTCTCATCTCTTGAATAGACCAAGATGTCATCAATGAACACAACTACGAACCGATCCAAATATGGTCTGAAGATCTGATTCATCAAATCCCTAAACACCGCAGGGGCATTAGTGAGCCCAAACGGCATCACTAAGAACTCGTAGTGACCATATCTCGTCCTGAAGGCAGTTTTGGGTATGTCCGATTCTCGAATTCGCAACTGATAATAACTCGATCTCAAATCTATTTTTGAGAACATTGAGGCTCCCTTCAGTTGGTCGAACAAATCATCGATACGCGGTAACGGATATTTGTTCTTTATCATCACTTTATTCAGTTGACGATAGTCAATGCACAACCTCATGGTTCCGTCCTTCTTTTTCACGAACAATACTGGTGCACCCCAAGGTGAGAAACTTGGTCAAGCAAAACCTCTATCCGTCAATTCTTGCAATTGAGCTTTCAACTCTTTTAACTCGGTTGGTGCCATACGATACGGAGCTATCGAAATCAGCGTAGTCCCAGTTACAAGCTCAATACCAAACTCTACCTCCTGAACAGGTGGTAAACCCGGTAATTCTTCAAGAAAAACATCCGGGTATTCACAAACCACCGGCACAGATTCGGGTTTCTTTTCTAATTCTTTGTCATCAAGTACATACGCAAGGTATGCTTCGCACCCTTTTCTTACATATTTCTGGGCCAACATTGAGGATATTATAGCTGGCAACCCATCCAAGTCCGTAGACTCAACTCGAATTACTTCGTTATTTGCGCACCTCAATTCAATCGTCTTGCTTTTGCAATTCACAACCGCATCATGCACGGTCAACCGATCCAACCCGAGAATAACATCAAATTCATTAAACGGCAAAAGCATCAAGTCCGCCAGAAAACAGGAACCTCGAATTACTAGGGGACATTTCTTACACACTTTGTCGACAAGCACGTAACGACCCAAGGGATTTGACACCCGAATTACGAACTCAGTAGACTTAATAGGTAAAGTCTTACTGGATGCTAAGGTTTCACATATGTAAGAATGAGTAGAACCGGGGTCAATCAAAGCAATTACATTAGTATCAAAGAGAGTAAAAGTACCGGTAATAACATCAGGCGAAGAAGCATCTTCGCGGGCACGTATAGCATAAGCTCTAGCAGGCACACGAGCCTCGGATCTAGTCGTAGCATCTCTAGATCCTCTCTGACCACCACCAGCATTGCCCGTATTTCCAGATGGTCTACCTCGAGCAGTGGTAGCACCCGGTTTCCCACTCTGATTTACATTCTGTTCAGACAACCTCGGGCAATCTTTAATGAAGTGGTCAACTGATCCGCACTTGTAACAGGAGCGGTCAAGGAATCTACAACTCCCCGAATGCCATTTACCGCAATATCGACATTTCGTTCTGTCTCGACGTTCATTCCCAACACTGGCGACCGAAGTGCCTCGCGTACCCACAGGGAGTCGATCACGATCTCGTCTAAAAAGGCCCGAAGTGCCTCTAAACTGGCCCGTATCATCTCGAAATTTCTTCGATGCCTGTTGAAGAGACTTTCCCGAGGATCTTTTACGAAACTCTCCAGTTCCCTCATCAACTTTTTGTTTTTCTTTTCTAAGCTCTTCGGCTTTACAAGCTCGCTCGACAAGTACTACGAACTCTCGTATTTCAAGAACGCCAACGAACATTTTTATATCTTCATTCAGCCCATCCTCGAAGCGTTTACACATAATAGCCTCGGACAAAACACATTCCCGAGCGTATCTACTAAGTCTAACAAATTTTCGCTCGTAATCAGTAACTGACATACAACCTTGCTTAAGCTCAAGAAATTCCTTCCGTTTTTGATCAACAAATCTCTGACTGATATACTTTTTCCGAAACTCAGTTTGGAAAAACTCCCAAGTTACTTGCTCTCGGGGCACAACAGAAGTTAGAGTACTCCACCAATAGTAGGCAGAATCGCGTAGCAAGGAGATAGTACACTTTAGGCATTCATCGGGTGTACAAGATAGCTCATCGAGTACCCGGATAGTGTTGTCCAACCAAAATTCAGCTTGCTCGGCATCGTCGCTATCCGTAGCCTTAAATTCAGTAGCCCCATGTTTTCGGATTCTGTTAACTGGGGGCTTATTTGACCTTATTTGGTCAGTTACCGGAGGTATTGTATGTGCGGGGGTGGTATTTGTCGGGAATGGAGGTTGTGGAACAGCTGTATTAGTTCGAATGTATTGGTTGAGAGTCCATCGGTGCTGTCCCTTGTGCGGGAGCAGGCGCTACACTCTCAAGATCATCAGCTACCGCTCGGTCGGGATCGGGATCCATTACTATAAATAAACACATTTACAATTGTCAGAAATCACCACACTATCAAGTAATCACATAAAATGGCATGTATAGCTAGACCCAACGCATTACGGTAGTCCTAGAATTGACTAAACCGTAGCTCTGATACCAATCAAATATAACACCCCGAACCCGAGACCATCACCGGAGTCGAACACGAGGTGTTAACAAACTTTAAAAATTTTCCAGACACTGCCAATCTGCGTAATAGTCGCTTTAAAAATCATATCTTGAGTTCAGAAACTCGGAATCCAGTTCCGTAAATTTTCCCTGAAACTAGACTCATATTTCCATCTACATAGTTTTTTCTAGAATTTTTGGTCGGGCCAATTAGTACAGTTTATTAGTCAAAGTCTCCCATGTTACAGGGATCGACTACCCTGACCTTTGCGCATTACGACTTGGATATCTCCCTGTACAGGGCTTCAATACTGATGCCGTTTGTTTCTATAGAAACTAGACTCAGAGAGGAATCTATAAATATATGGGTTGACTCCTAATTGTCTCTGGTTAATTTATAATGAATTTCCAAAGTCGGAACAGGAAATCCAGAAACCGTTCTGGCCCTGTCTCACAAGAACCTGAATATCTCTTAACATACTGTCCGTATGATTGTTTCGTTACTTTCCTATGAAAATAGATTCATCAAGGTTCGTTTACATAATTTATTCACTATTTAATTCCATTCATACTATTTTTAGTGAATTTCCAAATCTACATCACTGCTGCTGTCAGCATCTGCCTTTAAGGTAGACTTTACCTATTTCATAGTTTCCATGATTCAACAAGCCCTTTTTGCATAAGTAGCACAATTTATGATAGTGATTAACCATTCCCATGGCCAATCCTTGTCAAGCCTATCCACACCTCTCAATAACCATATCCATACCAAATGATTATAACATTACACTCAAACATATATAAGCCATTTTCGCATGGCTAACCAAAATTATACAAGTCCAAAGGGTCCATGACCCACAACAAACGGGTAGTCCTATACATGCTATTTCGAAGTTCAACCAAAATTGTACAAAAAGGGGGCTTTGATAGTGTGGGCGACTTTGACTTCAAGATCCCGAGTCCGATAGCTGGAGAACCAAATCTATAAAACAGAGGAGCAATGAAACGGAGTAAGCAATTTATGCTTAGTAAGTTTTGAGCAAGGAATTCCAGCACAACAAAAGTATAGCATTCATATAGCTAAACGGATAATTTCCTATGCACAAATTTTCGATATCATACTTGCTTCACATTACCAACCCTTATGTACATACACAAAAGATCAACTTAGCCAAAGGCCGGTAGCTCGTTTATCAACTGAGCGAATACTTATTTGTAAGGGCTCAACTAAATTCAAGCACATACGAAACATACCTCAATGTTGGGATGTTTCTAGAGTATTAACTGAAATTTTTACAGCAAGATCATTCATTCCCAAATCACGTACCTTCGGAATTTAACCGGATATAGCTCCTCGTTCAAATGCCTTCGGGACATAGCCCGGTTATAGTAACTCGCACAAATGCCTTCGGGACTTAACCCGGATTTAGTAACTCGCACAAATGCCTTCGGGCTTAGCCCGGAATTAGTATCTCGCACAAATGCCTTCGGATCTTAGTCCGGATATGGTCACTTAGCACAAAGCCTTCGGGACTTAGCCCGGACATCATTCAAATAACCATGCACATTTAACAATAAATCATGGCACATTCGTATTTCGTTTTCGTTAGTAAAACTCAAACACAAGACATTTATCATTCTTGCAATTTCGGCTCAATAGGCACACAAAGAGCATGATTTTGGTTTGCTTAAAATATGATCTAATCAAATCTTAATTTAAGCTCTCTTACTCAAGAACTTACCTCGGATGTTGTCGAACGATTCCGATGGCTATTCGACCACTTTTTCCTTCCCTTTATCGGATTTAGTTCCCCTTTGCTCTTGAGCTTAATTAAACAAATAAATTGATTTAATCATTTGAGCATCGAAAAGAGGAACACAAGGCACTTAGCCCATATTTATACATTAGACATTAAAGTCACAAATGTACGGAATCATGAATCAAACTCAACATTTTAGCTAATTTTCCCCCTTGGCCGAATTTTCTAAGCCAAGACAAAAGCATCAATATGCTTGCCTCCAACCGAATACATGCAACACCAAATCTTCTTCCTATGGCCGAATATGCATGTCTATGTTGGGGCCGATTATATGCTTAATACTTCCTACAAGTATGGTTACTTGTATTGATTATAAATATCATCTTGTTTCAAG
This sequence comes from Gossypium hirsutum, assembly GCF_007990345.1. Lineage (NCBI taxonomy): Eukaryota > Viridiplantae > Streptophyta > Magnoliopsida > Malvales > Malvaceae > Gossypium > Gossypium hirsutum. The sequence continues at coordinate 69,835,145 of NC_053433.1, forward strand.
TTCAAAACTTGGCTAATACACACATATATACAATAGTAAAGCATCCTCTCCCTTTCCATCAATTTAACACATGCATTGCTCATTAACATACAAAAGTTATATTCGGCCTTAGCACACAACTTGCTAGCCGATTCTTCCCCATCTAGCAACCAATGCACATATGTGCTCACTCAAAAATGCTAAAAAGGAGATTCAAGAATCATCAATCCACCATCACATGCATCATTAACAAGCTTCATATTTAGCATGCAATGGCATTAACATAAAATCCACCTAGGCCGAATATCATCCCCATGACATAGCAAGGATTTGAACCATGGGCTAATTAGAACTCAAGCTAGCAACTAAAAACATGCATGAATCTCATGGCACAACCTCAAACATACCTTAATCTAGATATAAGTATGGCCAAACCTCCTCCTAATCCTCTTCCAAATCAAACATGAAGCAAGAACTCCTTCCTCCTTCCTTAGAATTTTCGGCCAAATGAAGATGAAAAAGGATGAACAACATTTTCTCCTTTCTTTTGTTTAACTCACGGCAATGGGGGGGGAAGACAACCACACACATTTTTTTTTTGTTTCCATCATATTCCCTTTCATTATTTTATGCCCATGCTCCTTATTTTATTTTTCCTAACATACCTCACTAACATAACATGTTTGTGACATGTTTCCACTCATGATGCACTAACACAACATGTCCATGACATGTCTTGCCCATCACACTTGGTCTACCATGCTTGTCATGGTCGGCCACTACTCATTAGGGGGGAATTTGACATACAAGTCCCCCTTTTTTCCACATGCACTAATAGGTCCTTACGCATTGACCTATCACATTTTAAAATTTTCTCACATAAGTCCTATTTGATGAAATTCACTTACAATTAACAAAATTCAAACACGAAATTTTCACACATGCACATGTACATATAATGAGCATCAATTATGACGGTTAATTATTTTTACAACTCGGTTTAGCGGTCCCGAAACCACTTCCTGACTAGGGTCAATTTTGGGCTGTCACACGTTTAAATAATTAATTCATTAGTTACCTTACAGTTGTAATGCAATAATAACTTAGTCATGGTTTTACTTAATCAAACATCTTACCGAGGCCTATAACAACACAAACACAATGTTAATAACTCAAGTAGATAAAATGCAATCAACCTAACATGAATTAAATTTAATTCATATTAATTAAATTAAACATATCAACATCACAAATATTTGTAGAAATGTTCATAACAACAACAATAAAATTAAAAGGATAAGGAACAAGAATCAAATCCGGTGTTTCTCCGAGGCTTGACTAGTTTCATCCGTTGCTCCTTCTCTACCTGTTCTTGTTGAACTAGGGCTTCCAAGAGAACTTGAATGTTTCTCCAAATGGTGGTTGAAGGACTCTTTTCAAGAGGTGAAATTGGAAAGGGAATGGGGAAGGAAATGAAGAACAATGAAGAGAAAAAAGTGAGAGAGAAGTGATGAATGAATGGTTTTGAGATGTCTTTGAAGTGAGCAGCCAATGGGGTATTTCTAGGTTGAAAAGGCTGATAAAAATAGCAAAAATCGACAGCCATAGAGTTCCCCCATGGCCGGCCACACATGTGACAAGTTTGAAGGTTTCAAACTTGCTATTTTAAGGTAGGGGCAAATCTAGAAAGGCATAAATAGTGGAGGGGTTTGAATGCAAATTGAAGGTGTCTTCAAGGGATATTTTGCAAACTGAATAATAAAAAAAAAGCTGATTGGGTCAGCATGTGGGATGATTTTGGGCTACCCAGTGCTCGATTGGATCGGTTTTCTCGGTTCAGCTCAACTAGGCCCCTTTTCATAATTAATTAACTAATTTATTTAGCCTAAATTAAATTGGGTTAAATTTAAAATTAATTATATTATGAACTAATATTCATAATTTAGACTGCGTTCAGCTGAAAAATTAACTTGCCTCGATGCTTCAAAATCACTTCTCGGTTTTGTGCTTCTAGTAGTGTCTCCCGAGCCATTTTTCGTCCATTGTGCGAATCTATCAAAAATGATAAAAATTAAACAAATTTTATTATAAAATTAGTTAAAATTCGACATGTTAATAATTTAAGTACTATTTAATTATTTTATAATAATTATATATATTTTTATAAGAATTTTACCGAAACTGCATGAATTTGAGTTAAAAAATGGCATGAAAAATTGTATATATTTTCATGTTTCCACTTGTTCATAAAAACTAAAGAACAATACATTTTAGTAGTACTTTATGTTGATGGTATTATATTTGGTGCTACTAATGAACTTCTTTGTTAAGAATTTTCTAAGATCATGCAAGGTGAATCTGAGTTGAGCATGATGGGTGAGCTTAACTTCTTTTTAGGGCTTCAAATCGAGCAAAATAAAAATGAAATATTCATCAATCAAGCCATACATTAATAAAATGCTTAAGAATTTTAAAATGGAGGATTTGAAACCTGAATCAACACCAATAAGCACTTCAACAAAGCTTGATAAAGATGAAGGAGGTAAATGTGTTGAAACTAAACTTTATAGGTCTGTGATAGGGTCATTGCTTTATCTTACCGCAAGTAGACCGGATATAATGTTTAGTGTTTGTTTATGCTCTAGATTTCAATCATCCCCTAAGGAGTCACATTTACAAGCCATCAAGGGAATCTTTAGGTACCTCAAGGACACTCCAAATCTAGGACTTTGGTATCCTAAAGATTCATCATTTAGTTTGCATGCTTACTCCGATGCGAATTTTGCAGGATGCAAGTTAGATAGAAAAATCACTTTCTGAACATGTCAATTCTTAGGAAACATGCATGTTTCTTGGTTCTTTAAGAAACAAAATAGTGTAGCTTTGTCCAAAATCGAAGCGGAATATCTTGCCATAGTTAGTTGTTGTGCTTAAATTCTTTGGATGAAGCAACGATTAGTCAACTATGAAATTGATATGGATCACATTCTTATAAGGTGTGATAACACTTGTTCTATTTTCCTAACCAAAAATCCCATCCAACACTCTAGAACAAAGCACATAAAGATAAGACACCATTTCATTATAGATCATGTGCAAAGAGGTGACATTGTTCTAGAGTTTGTAGATACTTTGCATCAACTAGCGATATTTTTACAAAGCCTTTAGATAATGAGAGATTTTGGATAATTATGGGAGAGTTAGGACTAATGAACATGCCTTCAGAAGCTTCTTGTATAATCTTTTTGACATTCTTGGACACTTGTGTTGTTTTATGCATGCTTTGTGTACATTACTTGATTATACTTGTAAACTTGTAAACTTCTTGTTTCTCTTTATTCTCACATGTTTTAAATGTTTTTAATATGTGATATAATTGTATTTTCCACTTTTTTATTGCCTTCAAGCATGTTTTTACTTGATTTTCTTGTAGATATTTGTTTAAACATTGTATTATATGATTTTACATATGTTATCTATTTTTTTGTACCTTTTTCATGTTTTTTGTATGCTTCATTTTTCTTCTATTTCTATTTTTTATTCTTATGCTTTCATATGTTTAAGTATTTTGCAGTTATTCCCCTAGTTTTTCAAGCATGCATTCTTTTTTATATTACAAAAAGGGGGAGAAAATGGAAATTTTGCATAATATAATTTTCGACTTAATCTTAAAGCCAAATTCTTTAAGTTGGAAATTTAAATGAAATGAAGTCCAAAATATTTTCTCAAAAGGGAGCTTATTTTGAAAATAATGTTTAAGATAGGGGGAGTTAGCAATATTTTTTCAAAATGCTTTTGTTATATCAACAAGGGGGACATTGTTACCTCTAGTTTTTCAAGTATTTTGAAATAACAAAAAGTATATTAAAAGTTCCTGCTTAAATTTGAAATAATGTCCTATTCAATGCATCATATAAATAAATATATTATCATTCAATCAATAGCTTGGCACTTGTCTTAGCATCAATCAACATTGTTAGTATACTTATGCATATTTTATATAAATTCAACATTGATATACTTATTTTCTCAACACGTCACACTTGAGTTTAATAATTGTCTCCACCTACATAATTTCCTTGTATCAATAAATCAAAGATAATCATATATGTGCATGTCATGAAATATATCATTCTCTTACCGTTTAAAATCATTTATTTCATTATATTAAAATTTCATGTACCATAATTTCCATATATTTCACGTATATTTATTCTGATAATAATTCATATCAAACTTAACATAAATCAAATTCTATATGGACATACTTTCCACACCATGTGTCCATATAACATGTACAATACATTATATATATACTTCAAGCATATATGGTAATAATTCATTTCGTATTTATATTGTTTCATATTATACGAATGTACTAATATTTCATATTCAATCCAATATAACAAACAATTTAACATATTTTCATGCTCAATTATGATACACAAATTTACCTGACAAAATTGCAAAAATACCTAGATTTAGGGGCATTTTGGTAATTTTTCATTTTCCCCGATTTTCATCCGATCTTGATCCAAATTGATAATTCCATTCAATTTATTAATTTAGAAAATAAGTCAATTCATTTCCTTCAAATTGGTCATTTTTGATATCCTTACAAAATTGCCCCTAAAATTTTACTTTTATTCAATTTAGTCTCTGAGCCTAAAACATACAAATTAGCCATGCTAGCTGAATATTCATACATATTATCCTCCTCCTCCTCTCCATTCCTCATCCTTAATTTATATAACATGCTACAAGTAACATTATCAATACTTTCACTATTCACTTATTTGTATATTCAAAACTGTTCATTTACATCATAGTCACTAAAATATTTATATCTTGAGCTACAGACCTCAAAATTAAGATAGGATAATTTTCCCTAAAAATAGACTTAATATCTTCTTACCATAAAATTTTCAGAATTTTTGGCTCAGCCAATAAGTACAGTTTATTCTTTAAAGTCACTTCTATTCTGCTGTTTGACAATTCTAACCCTTCTTTACTAAAAATTAATTATCTCCTCGTATAGGATTCAAATGATTTTCTCATTTGTTTCTCTTGAAAATATACTCATTTATTATTCTAAACATATAAATTTAAGCCCCTAATTATTTTTCTAACATATTTGATGATTTTCCAAATTTAGAACAGGGGAACCCGAAATCATTCTGACCTTGTCTTCACAAAATTTATCATATTTCATGATTTACAATTCCATTTCTTACACCGTTTCTTCTATTAAAAACTAGACTCAATAAGATTTAATTTCATGTTTTATTCAATCTCTAATTCAACTTCACAATTTTTGGTGATTTTTCAAAGTTAGCCTACTACTGCTGTCCAAAACTGTTTTAGTGCAAGATATTATTTACCATGTTTATAACACCCTTATTCCCTTTCTCTAGAATATTTCCCATCACTTTCTCCTATTTCCCTTCACTAGCTCATCAAGATCATAGAACCTTATATAAGAAGACTCTACTATAACATTATTTCCATGTTTTCTCAATAACAACAAACTTCAAAATATATTGAAATATTGATGTACTTACCTTGTTCAATTGATTCCAATTTTTAATTTGATTTTCTCTCTCCTCCAACTTCTATTCCTTAAATCCAATTTAATATTCTAACTCCTCATAGTCTCCTTAACATTTTTCTCCCTTGGTAACTATGGAAATTCTTTTGATTTCTAGGTGAAAATGGTGTATTTTTGGTAAAAGGACTAAATTGTAAAGAATGAAAAGTTTCTTTCTTATCTTCTCTTCTTCCTAACGTGAATTCATGGAAAATGGATGAGAATTTCCTCATCTTTCTTTCTTTATATATACTAAGAAAATAATGAAATAATAAAATATCATATAAAAAATCAAATTAAAATATTAATAACTAATATTTAATTAATTAATTAATCTAAAATATCTCCAACATCATCATTACTTTCTAGATTTCTCTCTTCCAATTGACCATATTGCCCTTTATGATCTTTTAAAATTCCGTTATTGAGTCATCACTTAATTTTGGTAAAATTGTAATTTAGTCCCTCATAATTCTTCACCTATTCAATTTGGTCCTAATTCATCAATTTTTCCTTGGTTTCTAGATCCTTCCATCCTTAAAATATTTGCACTATTAGCCCTTCAAATTTTTCATATTTACACTTTAATCGCTCAAATTTGGGTATTTACTCAATTGTAAGTTCATTTTTGTTCGGTTTTTGATGATTTTTACATTTTTGACATTTTTGTTTCAAATACTAGCTAGCCCATGCTTGAATTTTTGAAAGTTTTGATGAATTTGTAAAATTACATTGATGAAAGCTTGTGTTCCTGAATGTTTGATGATGGAAAATGAATATTTATTGATAGATTATCATGTTTTATAAAGTGATTTTTGGTGAAATTGTATAAAAGTGGTTTAATTGTGAAATTTGTAAATTAAGGGGTCAAAATGGAAAATAAATGAAAGATATGGGCTTATTTGAGCTATTGGAATATTCGGCCATGCTTGGGTTTGTTGAAATTATGAGTGTTTTGTGTTGTTTTGAAATAGGGACTAAATTGTGAAAATGTGAAATGTTAGGGGCTAAAGTTCAAAATGCCCATTTATGTGTTTTTGGATGAAATTGAATGAATATGTTATTAAACAAGCAAAAATTGTATTAATTTAGATCAATAAAGGAAGAAATCAGATTTGGATCGGGGGAAGTCGAAAGTTGTCAAATAGTCGTTTCAATCGATTCGTTTCCGTACAAGGTAACTTCATAAGTAAATAATGTTATTAATTTTGGATGTATACATTTTTATATGTGCTGAGTTGAACTGAGCATTGGAGGACTTGTTCAAGATTGAATTAAGTGAATTACGACGTTCGAAAGCCCCGTACAGACCATAGGAATAGTATACGATACATATGTCATGACATTAGGATTTCCGATGTGTGATTCGTGTAAGACGATGTTTGGGACATTGGCATCGAAGTGAGAAAACATGTAAGACCATATTTGGGACATTGGCATCATATATGATATGTGTAAGACCCTGTCTAGGACAGTGGCATCGATATTTGATAGGATGTAAAACCATATTCGGCATATGACATTGTACGAGCTTATATGATATCCTTGTATCCTTTATGATTCTGAATGGTTCAATGGGCAATGTCAAAATGAGTCCAAATCTAAACTTGAGCTAAATGATTTAGGTACGTATACAATTTATTTGTTCATTGAAAAATAAGGTAAGTATGGATACTTAATGTGATCATATGAACTATATTAGAATGTGATTATATATGTGCACGAAATTAATTAGATTCAGCTATTTCGAAATGAATTATGAATGTTCTTGTGTTGATTTATTTGATTATGGCTTACTAAGCTATCCAAGCTTACTTTGTGTGTTTGTTCGTTGTTTTATAGATATATAAGGCTAGCTCTAGCTCAGGAATCGTGAAGGATCATCATCACACTATCAATCTTTATTTCGGTACTTTGAAGCTTGTACTTTTGATATATGGCATGTATAGGCTAGTTTTGATATGTTTGGTTTTGAATTTTGTATGTTTTGAGTTATGAATTTAGCCATGTGAATTGGCTTAATTTTGGCTGAAATGTTGTTATGTATTTGGTCATTTAAATTGGCGAAAGTTATGTTCTTGAAAAGTGATAATAAGATGATAAGTTATTGCATTTGAGATTTATGCAAATTGTGATGAATTTAGGTATATGTATTTAGTATATTGTTATATAGAATTTAGTTGTTGAATTGGTTGATGATATTTAGCTTGATATGTGTTTGAATTGGTATGCTTGTATTGAAATGGTATATTTTGATTGCTCTATGTGCTTGCGGAAAGGGTGGCAAATTGGCTTTACAAATGGCTATTTTTGTCCACACGGGCAGAGACACGGGCGTGTGTCTCAGCTATGTGTGTCACACGGTCATGTTACACGGCTGTGTGTCCCCTGGGGTACCCTTTCGAATTAAGGGAGTATACTCTGCAGTTTTGACACGGCTTAGACACACGGGCATGTCTATTGGCTGTGTGAGACATACGGGCTGGCATATGGGCATGTGGTTGGTCATGTGACCCTAGTGAGTAACCTCCCTAGTTTTCCTACAGCCATGGCACATGGGTGTGTCTTCGGCCGTGTGGTACAAGTTAGTATGTATGCCATGTTTTCACACGGGCTGCGCCATGGGCGTGTCTGGTGGCCGTGTGAAGCACATGGCCTATTCACACAGGCGTGTGACCCTTAAATCTTGGAAAATTTTCTAAGTTTCCCTAAGTTTGTAAATGTTATCTATTTAGTCCTGAATCACGTCTAAGCATGTTTTAAGGTCTCGTAGAGCCTTATAAAGGACATTGTGCATGTTTGTTAGATTTTGATTATGGATGTTTAAATGCATGTGATTAAAGTGTATTATTTGTAATGCCTCGTAACCCTATTCTGACGATGAATACGGGTTAGGGGTGTTACATGGGTTTGTAATGAATTGGTGTAATTTTTTTGTCTATTGAAATAAGGACTAAATTGAATAAATGTGTAACTTTAGGGGCTAAAGTGAAAAAATACCCAAATATGTGTTTGTGGACTAAATTGAATGTGTTGATGAATAAAATAGTTAATTTTGAATATATATAGATCAAGAATGAAAGAAATCAGGTTTAGATTAGGGAAAAACCAAAGTTATCGAATAGTCGATCTAGTCCCTCTATTCCGACTACAAGGTAAGTTCATATGCAAATAAATGTCTTTAAATTGAAATACATGTGTTTACTTGTCATAGAGATGTTATAAATTTTTAACGAGCATTTATGAACAAGAATCGATGAAGTTACAATATCCAAAAGTCTCGTACGAACCTTAGGAATAGTATAGGATACGGATGTCATGACATTTGGTCACTAAGATGTAATTACACGTACGACCATGTTTGGGACATCGGGGTTGTATTGTGATTACATGTAAGACCATGTCTGGGACATTGGCATCATTAATTGATTTTGTGTAAGACCCTGTCTGGGACATTGGCATCGATATGTGATAACATATAAGACCATATCTGGGATATGGCATTGTACGAGCTTATGTGATTTTCGAGTTTCCTTAACAATTCCGAATGGTTCAACGGGCAAAGATAAGTTGAGATAGAATGTATGAATGAGTTAAATGACTCAGGCACGTATGAGATTCTTACGAGTATTGAAAATTGAAGTAAATGATGAACTTGATTAAAACATTGAATTTATGTTCAATGAGAAAAGTTTGTAAATTTGAATGTGAATAGCTATGTTTCGCATATTGAATTGTTATGCAAATGTTCATATGATCACTTTATTTGTATATGGCTTACTAAGCTTTTAAAGCTTACTTTGTGTGTTCTTTCCATGTTTTATAGATTATCGAAGCTAGCTCAGACTTGGGGATCGTCAGAAAAGAACATCACACTATCGATCATCTTGTTGGTACTTTTGGAGCTTTGTATTTTTGGTATATGACATGTATTGGCTAGTGTCATTTTGGTATGTTTTGAGTCATGATATTGGCCATGAGATTTGGCTTGTAAATGTTGATATGTATGGCCTTTTAAGTTGGCTTGAATTGTGTTTGATAAGTGATATGTATGTGATGTTTATAATGCCTTATATGTTGGCTTATTTTGGTATGTTTCCATAGTTGTTGATATAGCTAAATTGTAGCACCCCAAACCCAGCCTAGACGTTATGGCCGAATCTGTGATGCCACATTAGAGTGTTTTTCTAAAACACTAATTGATGAAATATACGTTCTTTATAAAAACTTCTTTAGGTTCTTAACAAAAGGTTAGGCGGCCGAGTTCATTGTGAAAACTCAAGTTGTTTAAGTAAAATATTAGTTATACCCTTTTTTTGTTAATCCCTAAAATCGTGTTTGTTACGGAAGCTTTTAAAATGTGTTGCGTGAGCGTATGTTTCTAGAAAAAAATTTGTTTGTATTTTCTTGAAAACTCGAGTCCTATTACTAACAGGTTAAATAAAATAAATAAATTCCCAAATTAAAATGAACTTTAAAAGGCCATATTACATAATGAAAACCCAAGAATAAATTCTTAACCATAATCTATGATAAAATACTACGTCGAGTGGCCACCTCCGAGTTCTCCGTCGCCTCAATCCATCTAAGCTTGGGGATTTCTTGCACAAATGTCAAATGGGGGAGTTTACGAAAACTCAAAGTGTGAAATCCCAAAATAGCAGACAATTAGAGTAAAACCTGGGTCGAAGCCCTTTCAGTTTCAGTTAGGGCCTTAGCCCCTTTTTTAGTAACAATCGCAATTAGGGCCTGAGCCCATTTCAGTAACAGTGACAGTTTGGGCTAAGCCCTTTTCAATAAAGTATGCAAACAAATAATCCTACCCAATCCATCCGCTACACACCATCTTCGTACCAGCCCTACACACCATGTGGGGATAAAATCGACCCACCCAACCCAACACACCAAGTCGTACCAATTTCGGTACTTAAATAGTATCTGTAGCAGAGCTGCCAGTAATAGGCTTATAACCTTTCAGTTTACTTCCTCCAACATCATATAAATAACCTGCCCCATGTAATGCAACATAAAATCATACGTGTATGCAGAAAAGTCATGCTAAAAAACAATCATACATAATACAAGGGTATTACAGTCAATTAACCTCGCAGGGGTATAATGGTCAATTCATCAATATGGGGTCTAAGTGTACTTACCGACCCAACAGTAGATCCACAGTCGTCTTGAGTGACTCGTGCAACCTTATCAATCAATCAGTGCTAATGGGCCTATAGCCCATATTGCGGCCCATCATGGCCCACACTCTCGTATGGCCCACGTAGCCCAAAAATGGCTTCAACCGTGTAGTTCACACAACTTGGCCCACAATTTACCACATTTTATGCAATTTCTAAGCGTGGGGCCACAAGCCCATTGGGCCCACACGGGCTAGTTCGGCCCAGAATGGCCCAATACCGTTTTGGCCCATGAAATTGCTCATGGCCATTTCGTCAACATCACAGCCTCGTTATGCTACATGGCCACCTGTGTGGTGCCAACAGCCCACTTATCGGCTTTTTGACTTTTCGTCGATCTATGCTACAAGCAGTAAAATTACACAGTTGTTGATGAGAGGGCGCCAATATCCACGTACTCCAACCTTGATTAAGAAAATAAGGTTCAATCCTCCCTTAACTAGTGATCACCCACTTCTTGGCAATGATCTGCATTAAAGCCTAATTTTGTTAAATATAACTCTAAATGTAAACCACTTGTACCAAGTGTACCTCTTACCGAAAAGTAGACTAAGGATGGGGGATAGCAGTATTTGGCCTACCACAGCACAACCTACAATTAAGGCACGTGATGCCGCGAACACACTCCTAACAGTAACCGATAAAGAAAAGAAGAAATTAGAGAGGAAGACTATTATAGCACAGAAAAAGAAAAAGAGATAGCACAACCGCGAATCCACACATAGATGACCGCAATAGCGAGGCTCAGCTATGGCCAAAAATTTGGCAATCTGAAAAGAAACCCAATTACCTTAACCAATGCAGGAAGAGATTCAGCTATCAAAGTATGGAACCCCTGAAGGAAGCCGAACAAGAAAAAAAGGAGGAGGAACAAAGATATACGACACAAGTACACAAGGAGGTGTTGTCAGCTTAAAACCAAATGAGAGAGTGTTAACAGGGATTCGACAAAGGCTCATGAAGGAAACAACGAATTCTCGATCAAGGAGAGGAACGACTGAGAGATAGAAGGGAAAGAAGGGCATTCGGTTTAGGGTTTGAAGAAGAACAGAAAAGAAAATACTCCAAGGGTCAATTCTGTCGTAACCTCAAAATGCAATGAATGACTAACAAAAACTGACGAAAATAGAGAGCAACCTAAGAACACAATTTCGGCACTCTCCTTGTCTAATACCGAATTTGTACCAAGGAGACTCCCACATTCGGCCAACTACTACCTTTCCCCCCTCGCCTTGATCCACTCCCCCTATCTTTCCATAAATCTCTCCTTTTTTCCCTCACTTGACCTATTCAAACTCTCTCACCTACTCCTCTGTCATCCAACAACTAGAGTCCCAATGTTGTCTAGCCTCCCACATAGCAGTTTGCAAAAAGAAACTCCCTTGCGTCCAATTGGACTCAAACCCTAGTCCCTTAGTACTAGCAACACACTATTTGCCACTAAACCAGTAGGCTTTTTACGACATGCAGCCCTCTCAAAAATTTAAGAAGCTTACTATCAGAAGACAAGGGTTACACAATTAGAAGCGCAAAATTTGTTTCAAGCCAAGGCTTGAACCCACGACTTCCCAAATACTCCCAGAACACTAAACCACTAAGTCAGACATACATCCACAACATAAACACATAGAAATAATTTTAACAGGGGTTTTTGGGATTTGGGGCATTACAATTCTACCAACCTTAAAGAAATTTCGGCCTCGAAATTTACTTGGTCATAATAGGTGAGGGTACTATTGTCGCTTCGCCTCCTTGGGTTCCCACGTAGCTTCTTCAGAACCATGGTTCTGCCAAAGAACCTTCACCAATGGAATTGATTTCCTTCTCAAGAATTTCACCTCTCAATCCAAAATCTGGACTGGCTCCTCCTCAAATGTCAAATCGGGACTGACTTCAATCTACTCAACCAGTACCACATGAGTAGGGTCAGAACGGTAGCGCCTCAGCATAGAGAAGTGAAACACATCGTGAATCTGCTCTAATTTCGGAGGTAGCTCCAACTGATAAGCAACTGGTCCTACTCGTCTCAATATGCGGTAAGGCCCAATAAATCTTGGGCTCAACTTGCCCTTACGCCCAAATTTCAGTACCTTCTTCCATGGAAAAACCTTGAGAAAGACAAAATCTCCCATGGAATACTCAATTTCCTTACGCTTTAGATCCGCAAATGACTTCATATCTATCAGATGCCGCCTTCAGTGGCTCCCGAATCAAGCAAACTTTATCCTCGGTATCAGAAATAAATTCAGGACCCAGAACTTGCCGCTCGCTCAACTCAGTCCAACATGAAGGAGTATGACACCGATGACCATACAACGCCTCGTAAGGTGCCATTTGTATGCTAGACTGGTAGCTATTATTATACGTAAATTTTTCCAATCCAAGTAATCCTCCCAATTGCCCTAAAAGTCAATCACACAACTTCTTAACATGTCCTCCAGTATCTAAATCACCCTCTTTGACTGACCATCTGTTTGAGGATGGAACGCAGTACTGAAGTCTAACCATGTTCATAGAGCTTCATGTAACTTCTTCCAGAACCGAGATGTGAAGCGAGGATCTCTGTAATATATTATGGAAACTGGTACCCCATTCAGTCTCACTATCTCGGATACATATAGCTTAGCCAATTTCTACAACGAATAATCTGTGCAAACTGGTATGAAGTGAGCAGTTTTGTCAACCTATCCATAAAGACCCACACTGAATCTTTCTTGGAAGGCGTTAGGGGTAGCCCACTCACAAAATCCATAGTTACTCTTTCCCACTTCCACATTGGAACCTTAATTGGCTAAAGCAACCCAGAAGGCAACTGATGTTCTTCTTTAACCTGTTGACAAGTTAAACACTTTCCCACAAAATCAGTAATCTCACGCTTAAGACCCGGCCACCAATATATCTCATGAAGATCTCTGTACATCTTATTTCTACCTGGGTGCATTGCATAAGGGCTACTATGCGCCTCTCGCAATCTAGCTTGCTTCAAACCAGTATCCTTAGGTACACAAATTCTGCCTCGAAAATAGAGTACCCCTTTACTATTTAGCCCAAAATCTACAGCATTACCATTCTTGATTTGACAGAACTGAAGACACAAAGACTCATATTCCAGCCGTTTATTCTTAATTTTCTCACTCCACACAGATTTGACTTGGAGCTCCGCCAACAAACTACCATCATCGAATAAGCTGAGAAGTGTGAACATTGCTCTCAAATTAGTCATAGCCCTACGAATCAGTGCATCGGCCACCACATTGGCCTTACTAGGGTGGTATTCAATTGAACAGTCATAATCCTAAAGCAGCTCGATCCACCTACGCTGCCTAAGATTTAACTCATTCTAAGTGAGGAGGCACTTGAGGCTCTAGTGATCCGTGTAAATGATACACTTCTCACCGTACAAGTAATGCCTCTAAATTTTCAATGCGAATACCAATGCCGCCAACTCCAAGTCATGTGTTGAGTAATTCACAAATCATGAGTCTTAAGCTGGCGAGACGCATAAGCTACCACCTTACCCTCTTGCATCACCACACAACCTAAACCAACGTGTGATGCGTCACTGTAAACAGTAAATTCTTTCCCAGACACAGGCTGAATCAAGATAGGAGCCTCAGTCAAAACTTTCTTGAGCTTCTCAAAGCTCACTTGTTGCTCATCAATCTAGTTAAAAGGTACACCCTTACGTAGCAACTTAGTTAAGGGCATGACAATTAGTGAGAACCCCTCTATAAATATTCGATAGTACCTAGCCAGTCCCAGAAAACTACGAATTTTTGATATAGTCTTAGGCTGCTTCCAGTCCAACGCAGCCTCAATTTTCTGAGGATCAACCCTAATCCCCTCAGCAATTACTACATGGCCAAGAAACGTTACCTCACGTAACCAGAATTCACACTTGTTGAACTTGGCATACAGTTGTTTTTCTCTCAAGATTTGCAGAACTACTCATAGATGCTCATCATCTTCATCTTCAGTCCTCGAATACACCAGTATGTCGTCGATAAATACTACAACAAACCGATCCAGATAGGGTTGGAACATTCTGTTCATCAGAGCCATAAAAGCCACTAGTGCATTCGCCAGTCTAAAAGGCATTTCCAGGAACTCATGATGACCATAACGAGTCCTAAATGCCATCTTGTGCACATTGGCCTCTTTAACTCTCAATTGCTGATACCCCAACCCGAGATCTATTTTAGAGAAAACTGATGCTCCTCATAGTTGGTCGAACAGATCATCAATTCTTAGCAGAGGGTATTTTGTTCTTAATGGTCAACTTATTCAGTTGTCTGTAATCAGTACACATACGCATGGATCCATCCTTATTTTTCATAAATAAGATTGGTGCTCCTCATAGAGACACACTAGGTCGGATAAACCCATGGTCCAGTAATTCTTGAATTTGGGCCTTAAGCTCTACAAGCTCTTTCGATGGCATCCTATAAGGAGCGATAGACACTGGAGCTATACCAGAAAGGAGCTCTATCCCAAACTCTACTTCACGTTCTGGAGGTAACCCCAGTAGCTCTTCAGGAAAGACATCCAAAAAATCTTTAACTGTCCTAATATCCTTTACTAAAGAATCCCCAACCTCTGAAACACTGACGTATGCGAAGAATGCTTTACAACCATTGTGAACCAACTTCTCGGCCCTTAGTGCAGTAATCAAATTACTCAAATAATTTCGTCGTTCCCCAATTACCACTACCTCCTCATCTATCGCAGTTCTCAGTACGACCCGTTTAGTGGCACAATCCAAACTTACCCGATATTTAACTAGCCAATCTATACCCAATATTAACTCGAATTCTCTGAAAAACAGCTCTATAAGATCGGCTAGAAATACTATTCCTTGTATCTCCAAGGGAACATCTCTAAACATCCTATTTACTCGAACAAATTGTCCCAGTGTACTTAGAACAGTAATTCCACTCAGAGTATTCTCAACTAGAATCCCAAATTTCTCAAACACAGAGCACGCTATGTATGAATGCGTAGACCCAACATCAATCAATGCAGTATAAGGTACATTATAGATAGAGAACGTACCCGTTATGACATTTGGAGCATCTCCATCTTCTTAACAACGTGCAGCGTAAACCAGTGTCGGCTGCCTCGCCTCAGTATAACCAGCACCTCTGCCCGGTGCTTCACGACCCTGGCCCATACCATTTCCACCCCTGACCTAACCATGGACTCTCGGTGATTGTTGAACACCTCTCTGTGGCTAACCTATACCCATACTAGTAGCTTGCATCTGATCAGGCCTCCGCAGACAATCCTTAACCTGGTGCTCCAATGATCCACACCTCATACATACATCCAACTTCCTCCAACACTCGCCCTGATGGCGTTTTCCACAATCAGCACAAAACTACGGTCCAGTAGTAGTAGCAACAGGGGTCTTAACTTTGATTGGCCTATCAGGTCTGGGCTTTTTCTTAAACCTTTAAAAAGAATTTAAGGGCTCAACATCCCTCCTACCTTTACCATTCTCTTTGTTCTGGCGTTCAACGCGCGTCACATCCTCAACGATTTTTGCCTTATCAACCAATGCTGTGAAATCTCGCTCCCTCTGAGGAGCTATCAAAACCTTAAGACCATCCTTGAGGCCATCCTCAAATTGAACACACCACTCGTATTCTATTGCCACTATCCCACGTGCATAGTGGCTCAGTCATAAAAATTTCGCCTCATATTCAGTCACTGTCCTATCTCCCTAAGTTAAGTTCAGAAATTCCCTTCCACGAGCATCCACATAGTTGGCACCCACATACTTAGCCTAGAAAGAAGTCTTGGAAAACTTCTAGGTCAGATTGTCGGCTTGAGTGCCTTCTCTGACGGTAAGCCACTATTGGTAAGCCTCATCTCTCAGAAGAGATATTGCACCTTTTATCTTCTGATCAGGGGTGCAGTCAAGGTCATCCATGATCCTTTCTGTGGCCTCCATCCAATATTCAACAACATTAGGGGAAACTCTAGCAATACCCCTGAATATTTCTGCCCCGGTAAACTTGAGTCATTCCGTAACTGACCCACAATCCACATTACCTATACCAAGCCCAGCGAACCTTTTCCAGAATCCTCAACATTGCTTGGGATAGTGCGTCGTCCCCAACTACTCAACTTTGAGACCCTTTCTCAGCCATAGGTGAAGCTGCAGCCTTCCAAACTTCCTCATTAGGTTGGTGTCCAGAAGACGAAGACCCAGCCCGAGCACCTCCATGGCTCTGTCGCGGCCTCCACCACGAGTACCTCTAGTGCTCATTATCCAATCATGCTTTTATCTATATTAAAAGTTTTATGCCAGTCAGTTATTATTCCAGTGTTTATTACAGATGTTTTATGAACAGTATTATTTCAGAGTTTGTTTTCTCATTTCTCTGTTTGAAGTTTACTCTAGCTAAAAAGTTTTCTGTACAATTTTTACTACCTAAAATAGTCTCAGTAATATCATTTCAAAACTATTATTTCAGTATAAATAATTAGAAGACTTATAGGATCGGTACGGAGTCTAAGTGTACCACTCCTTCAGTAAAATATTTCCACGATTTTGAAAACCCAAACCCATAGCCGAGTTTTGCAACCTAGCTTTGGTAACACTAAATGTAGCACCCCAAACTTGGCCTAGACATTATGGCCGAATCTGTGATGCCACATTAGAGTGTTTTTCTAAAACACTAATTAATAAAATATCTATTCTTTATAAAAACTTTTTTAGGTTCTTAACAAAAGGTTAGGCGGTCGAGTTCATTGTGAAAACTCAAGTTGTTTAAGTAAAATATTAGTTATACCTGTTTTTCTGTTAAACTCTAAAACCGTATTTTTACGGAAGCTTTTAAAACGTGTGTAAGCGTGATTTTTACGGGCCATACGCCCGTGTGGTGCTGACAACCCACTTTTTAGCTTTTCGTCTTTCTGCCGATCTATGCTACAGCCAGTACAGTTACACACCTGGTGATGAGAGGGCGTCGATCTCCATGAACTCTAACCTTGATTAAGCAAATAGCGTTCAATCCTCTCATAACTAGTGATCACCCACTTTTTGGAAAAGATCTGTATTGAAGCCTAATTTTTTTAAATATAACTCTAAATGTAAACCACTTGTACCAAGTGTAACTCTTACTGAAAAGTAGACTAAGGATAGAGGACAGCTGTAACACCCTAAACCCGGCCTAGACGTTGTGACCGATCTGTGATGTCACATAGGACTGTGTTTTAAAAAGTGTAGTTCTAATAGAAAAGTCCATCCATCCTCTGCACTCCACTCTGTCCAACCCTACACTCCATGTGGGAATAAAATCGACCCACCCATCCCTACACCCCAGAATATGGTACCGGTCTCGGTATTAACAGTATTTGCAGCAGAACGGCCAGTATAGGCTTATAGCCTTTCAGTTCACTTCCTCCAATATGATATATCCCACCCCATGCAATGCAGCATAATATAAATGTTCATACAATAAAGATGGCATGCTCAACATTCATACAACATCTAGGGGTATATCCGTCATTTACCTCATAGGGGTATAATAGTCATGATATAAATTATGGTCTAGGTGTACTTACCGGCCAAATAGTAGGTCCACAGTCATCTTGCGCGACCCTTGCAACCTTAACAGTCAAACAGTGATATTGGGCCTCAAGGCCATAACACAGCCCATGTGGACTGACTCGGCCGTGTGAACTACATAGCCTGGCGCATTATACTCCACTCATCCGTGTGATTTACCCATGTGGAGCCCACGAGCCTGTAGGGCCCACATGGCCTATTCCAGCCCAATATAGCCCAAAATGACCTAAGTCCACGAATTCGCTCATGCTGGTCCCCCCAATCACATGCTCACACTTTAGTATTTAGGTGACCACATGAGCGAGCGCACGCACGTGTGGTATCGATGATACCAGTTTTCTGGCTTTTGCCGTTTCACAATAAAAGTAGTGTGATTACACACCTTAACGAAGATGCGCAAGAAGTCCTCGAGTCCAAAGCCTCCATTCCATCAACATACTCCATTAGTTAATAACAATAAGATTAACATCCCTTCTCATACTTACCATAATTACTTCACTAATACTTGCCTTTATCGCACCAAAGAAAATTCCACCCTCAAACCAATACACGATCTTGATTACAAACTCCTTTAAAGATCACTTGCATTTCAAACAAACGTATTACTAACATAAACCAAGCACATCATCACTTACCAAAGATGTAAAATCGAAACTAAGGAAGGCAATAATCGGTTCACAATTCCAAAAGCAAGCCACCACAACAAGGCAAGACTAGCGCAGAACCTTCCCTACCAATCACAGGCCAGAAAAGAAGATATTATGAACAGAACAAAAGATTCGATAGGGGGAAAAAGGTGAACAAAACCAAATTAAAATAATAGCACTTACCACCACAATCGGCAAAGAAGAATCACAAGAAAAAGTCGACACACGGATGGTAATTCAGTGGCAATATTCGTGTAACACCCCGTACCCGAGACCGTTACCGGAGTCGGACACGAGGGGTTCACAGACTAAATTCACTTATTTTCACAGTCCATTTAAAAATTTCCAGACAAGCTGGTTACTGCGTCACTGTCGCCTTAAAAATCATATCTTGAGTTTCGAAACTCGAAAACCAGTTCCGTAAATTTTTCCTGAAACTAGACTCATATGTTCATCTAAAAATTTTTTCCTAGAATTTTTGGTCGAGCCAATTAGTACAGTTTATTAGTTAAAGTCTCCCCTGTTTCAGGGTTCGACTACACTGACCTTTGCGTATTACGACTTGGATATCTCCCTGCACAGCGCTTCAATACTGATGCCGTTTGTTTCTATAGAAACTAGACTTGAAAAGGAATCTATACATATATGGAATGACTTCTAATTATCTCTGGTTAATTTATAATGAATTTCCAAATTCAGATCAGGGGATCCAGAAATCGCTCTGGCCCTGTTCCACGAAAACTTAAATATCTCTTAAAATCCGACTCATATGACCGTTTCGTTTCTTCCATATGAAAGTATATTCATCAAGGTTCGATTACATAATTTATTCACTATTTAATTCCATTCCTACTAATTTTAGTGATTTTCAAATTTACATCACTTCTGCTGTCAGCATCTGCCCTTAAGGTAGACTTTACCTATTTCATAGTTTCCATGATTCAACTAGCCCTTTTAGCATATATAGCACAAAATATGATTATGATTAACCATTCCAATGGCTAATCGTTTCCAAACATTTTCATACCTCTTAATGAACAACATACAAAACGATTGTAATACTACGCTCAAAGTGTATATAAGCCATTTTCGCATGGCTATCCAAATTTATACAAAACCAAAGGGTACATGACCCACAACAAAAAGGGTAGTCCTATACATGCCATTTCAAAGTTCAACCAAAAGTGTACCAAAAAGGGGCTTTGATAGTGTGGACGACTTCGACTTCAACAATCCCGAGTCTGATAGCTGACGAACCCAAAATCTATAAAACAGAGAATCAAAGAAACGGAGTAAGCATTTAATGCTTAGTAAGTTTGAGCCATGAAATTAGACACAACCAAAGTATAGCATTCATATGGCTAAACGGATAATCTCATATGCACAAATTCTCAATATCATACTTACTTCACATTACCAACCCTTATATTCATACACAAAAGATCAACTTAGCCAAGGCCGGAAGCTCATTAATTTACTGAGCGAATATTATTTAAACGGAATCACCACCCTAATGCATATACGAAACGTACCTCATCGTTGGGTTTTACGAGCGTATCAATTTAAATTATTACAGCAAGATCACTCGTTCTCAAACCAAGTACCTTCGGAGTTTAGCCGGATATAGCCACTAGCTCAAATGCCTTCGGGACTTAGCCCGGTTATAGTAACTTGCACAAATGCCTTCGGGACTTAGCCCGGTATAATAACTCACACAAATGCCTTCGAGACTTAGCCCCGATATAATAGCTCGCACAAACGCCTTCGGGACTTAGCCCGGATATAGTAGCTCACACGAATGCCTTCGGGACTTAGCCCGGTTATAATCCGAACATTCATGCACATATCAATAATCATGACACATCTAATTTCATTTTCATAATTAGAGTTCAAACACAAGTCACGTATTAAGCATTCCCATTTCGGCTCACTAGCCACATACAAATAGCATGGTTTAGTTTTCTTTATAACACGATCTCTATGCACATATATTATGACTTAATCAAATCATAAACTAAGTCTCATTGCTCGAAAACTTACCTCGGATGTTGTCGAACGATTTCGATGGCTATTTGACCACTTTTTCCTTCCCTTTATCGGATTTAGATCCCCTTCGCTCTTGAGCTCCCCTTAAGCTCAAGGTGACTGAAACCTCTCTTCTTCCTCCTTTCAAACCGGCCAAGAAGAACCAAAGGATGAAGCCTTTGTTTTTTTTTTTTTCTAGTTTCGGCTAGCAAGAACATGAATGATGATCCCTTTTTTTTTCTTTCATCATTTTCCTTTTTCCATTTCTTTATTACTAACTTTTCATTTTGTTGTTCCTCCCATGATGCACCAACATAACATGTCTATGACATGTTTTGCCCATCACCCTTTGTCATGGCCGGCCACTAGTAATTAAATGGGGGAAATTGACATGCAAGTCCACCTCTATGATTACATGCACTAATAGATCCTTATAGATTAACCTATCACATTTCAGAAGTGTCACACATAAGTCCTATTGACTAAATTCACATGCAAGTCCACCTCTATGATTACATGCACTAATAGATCCTTATAGATTAATCTGAATGCTGGACTGGTAGCTATTATTGTACGCAAACTCTACCAACAGTAGATAATCCTCCCAACTGCCCTGGAAGTCAATCACACGACTCCTTAATATATCCTCCAGTATCTAAATCACCCTCTCTGACTAATCGTCTGACTGAAGATGGAACATAGTACTGAAGCCCAATCTTGTACCCAATGTTTCATGTAACTTCTTCCAGAACCACGACGTGAAGCGAGGATCTCTATCAAAAATGATGGAAACTGGTACCCCATGCAATCGCACTATTTCTGACACATACAACTTAGCCAGTTTCTATAACGAGTTATCAGTACGAACAAGCATGAAATGGGCAGATTTAGTTAGTCGATCCACAATGACCCATACCAAATCCTTCTTAGAAGGCGTTAAGGGTAGCCCACTAACAAAGTTCAAAGTTACCCTCTCCCACTTCCAAAGCGAAATTTTAACTGGCTGAAGCAACCCTGAAGGCAATTGATGCTCCGCCTTAACCTGCTGACAAGTCAGGCAATTACTCACAAAATTAGTAACTTCTTGCTTAAGCCCTGACCACCAATAGAACTCCCGTAGGTCTCGGTACATCTTATTCTCGTTAGGATGCATAGCATAAGGACTAGTATGCACTTCTTGCAGTATAGACTTCCTCAAAATCAGTATTTTTCGGTACACAGACTCTCCCACGGAAACAAAGTACCCTTTCACTATTCAGTCCAAAATCTGAAGTTTCCCCATTCTCTATCTTTCAGAAACAAGAACCAAGTGACTCATCGTCCAACTGCTTACCTTTAATCTGTTCAATCCACCTCGGCTTAACTTGAAGTACGGCTAGTAAACTACCATCGTTGAATAAAGCAAGATGAGCAAACATCGCCCTCAAATCAGTAACAGCCCTATGAATTAGTGCATCGGCTACCACATTAGCCTTACCAGTTCAATCCATATGCATTACCTAAGGCTCAGCTCCTTCTGAGTAAGGAGATACTTGAGGCTCTTGTGATCTGTGTAAATGATACACTTCTCACCGTATAGGTAATGCCTCCAAATTTTCAGTGCAAACACCACTGCGGCCAACTCCAAGTCATGGGTCGGATAATTTGCCTCATACGTCTTAAGCTGACGAGACGCATAAGCCACTACCTTACCCCCTTGCATCAACAGACATCCTAAACCAACATGTGATGCATCGCTGTAGACAGGGAATTCCTTTCTAGACTCTGGCTGTATTAAGACAGGGGCCTTAGTCAGAACTTTCTTGAGTTTTTCCAAACTTTCTTACTACTTATTAGTCCAATTAAATGGTACTCCTTTACGCAAAAACTTAGTCAGAGGTGCAGCAATCAACGAAAACCCCCCAACAAAGCGTTTATAATACCCTGCCAAACCCAAAAAACTTCGATACCCAGATACAGTCTTAGGCTGTTCCCAATCGAAAACAACCTTAATTTTCCAAGGATCAACCCTAATCCTCTCTGCAGACACCACATGACCCAGAAAAGTTACCTCTCGTAGCCAAAGTTCAAACTTACTGAATTTAGCGTATAACTGTTTCTCCCTCAAAATATGTAGAACCACACGAAGATGTGCATCATGATCCTGCTCACTCCTCAAATACACTAGAATGTCATCTATAAACACCACTACGAATCGGTCTAGTTAGGGCTGGAACACTCAGTTCATCAGATGTATAAAAGCTGCTGGTGCACTCATCAGTCCAAACCGCATCACTAGAAACTCATAATGACTGTAACGAGTCCTAAAGGTTGTCTTGTAAACAACTGTCTCTTTGACCCTCAGTTGATGGTACCCCAATCGAAGATCAATCTTAAAGAAGACCAACGCTCTTCGAAACTGGTCGAATAGATTATCAATCCTCGGTAGGCGATACTTATTCTTGATAGTCAATTTGTTCAGTTACCGATAGTCAATGCACATATGCATGGTTCCATCCTTATTCTTCAAAAATAAAATCGGTGCTCCACACAGAAACATACTAGGATGAATAAGCCCTCAATCCACTAACTCTTGAATTTGAGCTTTTAGCTCCTCAAGCTCCTTCAGTGCCGTTCTCTAAAGGACGATAAACACCAGAGCTGTACCAGGAAAGAGATCTATCCCGAACTCAACTTCACAATTAGGAGGTAACCCCAGTAACTCATCGGGGAAAACATCCAAAAAATCCTTAACTGTTTTGATATCTTTCACAAACGAAACCTCAAAACTCGAGGCACTGACGTAAGCTACATACGCTTCAAAAATCCTTACGCACCAACTTCTCAGCTCCAAGTGTAGAAATCACATTTGACAGATAATTTTGACGCCCCCCAATCACAATTACCTCATCACTCTTTTTAGCTTTCAGTACCATCCGCTTTGCAGGACAATCCAAATTTTCCTGATGCTTAACCAGCCAATCCATACCCAAAATTATATCGAATTCCCCAAAAGGAAGTTCCATTAAGTTTGCTAAAAAGATCGTTCCTTGAACCTCCAAAGGTATATCCTTAAACAATTTGTTCACTCAAAATGGTAACCTCACTCGAAGTGTTTTCAACCATTACCTAAAGTCTTAGAAACAGTGCATGCTATATAAGAGGGTATAGATCCAACATTAATCAATGCAGTATAGGGTATGTTATGAATAATGAACGTACCCGTAATAACATCTGGGGCGTCTCCATCCTCTCGACAATGTGTAGCATAAACCAGTGCTTCCTGCCTCGCATCAACATGACAAGCACCTCTGCCCGGTGCTCCACGACCTCAGGCCATACTATTTTTACCTCTGGTCTGACTACGGCCTCTTGGTGGCTGCTGAAAACCTTTCTGTAGTTAAACAGTACCTCTACCAATAGCTTGCATCTGATCGAGCCTCCGTGGACAATCCCTGATACAGTGCTCCATAGACTCACACCTCAAACATGCCCCTATCCAAACCCAGCACTCGCCCTGATGTTGTTTCCCACAAACAGTACAAGGCTGCAACTAAAAAGTAGTAATAGAGGGCCCAACTCCGACTGGCCCATCAACTCTGCCATTTGTCTTAGGCCTCAAAGCTGAACTTGAGGGCTCCCAAACCCTCTTGTTGCTTCCCCTGTCCACATCACGATTCTGGCGCTCAACGCATTTCACATCATCGGCGATCTTCGCTTTTCCACTAATACAGTAAAATCTCGCTCCCTCTGAGGAGCTATCAAAACTCGTAGATCATCTCTAAGACTGTCCTAAAAACGTACACAGCACTCATACTCAGCTGTTACCATGCCTCACGCATAGTGGCTTAATCGCAAAAATTTTGCCTCATACTCAGCCAAGGACTTATCCCCTGGGTCATATTAAGAAACTCCCTCCTATAGGCATCCACATAGCTAGTGCCCACATATTTCCCTTGGAATGCATTCTTGAAAAACTCCCAAGTCAATCGATCGGGCTGAGTACCCTCTTTCACAGTAAGTCACCACTGATAGGCTTCATCTCTCAACAACGACACTGCACCTTTTAGTTTCTGCTCTGGGGTGTGGTCGAGGTCGCCCATGATCCTCTCTATGGCCTTTACCCAATATTCAGCTACATTGGGGGCAATTCCAGTGATACCCCTAAAGATCACAGCTCTACTAGACCTGAGTCGTTCCGTTACCGACCCACGGCCCACAGTACCGGTATTAGGCCTAGTGACCCTTTCTAGAATTCACAGCATAGCTTAGGACAATGCGTCATCCCCAACTACCTGATCATGTGACCCATTTTCAGTCACAGGTGAAGCCAGTGCCTCTCTTGCCTCAACGTTAGGCATATGGCCCGATGCCAAAGGCCCAGCCTGAGCACCTCCACAGCTTCCGCCGTGGCCTCTCGTACACCTTCCATGGGTACTTCTGGTGCTCATATTGATTTTCGTATTATTTGTATTAACAGTTTTATGCATAAATTTTAGAGTTCCAGTGTTTATTAATAGATGTTTTATGAAAAGTTAGCATCAATAATTCAGAGTTGTTTTGTTTTCGCTGATCGTAGTCTGATTACAGTTTTAGGTTACCCTAATAAAGGTTTCAGTATAGTCTATTATCTACGGTAATCTCAGTGTTTCAATTAAATCAAACAGTAGTTTAGAGAACTTACAGAATCCGCACTGGAGACTCGGAAGACCACACATTCAGAAACAACACCTCAAAATATTTTTCTGTCATTTGAAACAATTCTTTTGATATTTATGTTTTTAAGAAAACCCCAAATCCACAGTCGAGTTTTGCAATCTAGCTCTGATATCACTAAATGTAACACCCCAAACCCGGCCAAGACGTTATGGCCGAGTTGTGATGTCACATAGGAGTGTGTTTTGAAAAGCGTAGTTCTAATAGAAAAGTCCATTCTGTGTTAAAACCTCGTTTGTGATCTTCATGAGAAGCCAACTTATTATTCAGTAGTTAAGTTATAGGTCTGTCTAGCAAAACATGTTTCAAACTAAATCATTATTAAACCTTAAAACCTTGTTCATTACGGAAGCTTTTAAAACAAGTTACGTGGTATGGTAGTTGAAAATCATTTACCTTTTGAAAACCCGCGTCCTATTACTAACATATTTAAGTCAATTTAAATAAATCCCAAAATAAAAATAAAAACTTAAAACGGCCTTATAACAGCAGTGTGCCATCTCTAAGTCCCTCGCAGCACCGATCCACCTATAGATTACCTGTGCAAATAAGCAGAAGAGTGAGTTTATGAAAACTCAGTGTGTAATCCTTATTTATCAAGTCGTAAATCATGTAATGCAAGCAGTTTAGGCCTAAGCCCTTAACAGTAGCAATATCAGTGTGGGTCCAATAAATCTTGGGCTTAATTTGCCCTTACGGCCAAATCGGAGCAACTTTTTCCAAGGTGAGACCTTTAAAAATACTTTATCACCGATTTGATACTCAATCTCTTTGCGTTTCAAATCTGCATATGATTTCTGATGATCCGATGCTGCCTTCAAGCTATCACTAATCACTTTTACTTTTTCTTCAGCTTCTCTGATCAAATCAACCCCGTATATTTTATTTTCGCTGAGTTCGGTCCAATACAATGGTGTGCGGCATTTGCGACTGTATAAAGCCTCGTATGGTGCCATCTTGATACTTGATTGGAAACTATTGTTGTATGCGAATTCAATCAAAGGTAAATACCATTCCCACGAACCACTGAACTCGAGAATGCAACATCTCAACATATCTTCGAGTATCTAAATAACTCGTTCAGATTGACCATCTGTCTGGGGATGGAAAGCAATGCTAAAATGTAGCTTAGTACCCAACGCTTCATGCAATTTTCTCCAGAATCGGGAGGTAAATCTAGGATTATCAGAAATAATAGAAGTAGGTACTCCATGTAATCGAACAATTTGAGAAACATATAATTCTGCCAATCTATCAAGTGAAAAATCTGTATGAACAGGAATAAAGTGAGCGGACTTCGTCAATCTATCCACAATAACCCAAATTGAGTTCTTCTTGTTCTGTGTCAAAGGTAAACCAGATACAAAGTCCATCATTACTCGATCCCATTTCTACTCAGGTATCATGATCGGCTGTAATAATCTCGAAGGCACTTGATGTTCTGCTTTCACTTGTTGACATATCAAACACTTCGAAACAAAGTCAAAAATGTCTCGTTTCATACTAGGCCACCAAAATTGACGTTTCAGATCATTGTACATTTTCGTACTACCCGGGTGGATTGACATTCGACTACTATGAGCCTCGCTCAAAATCATCGAAATAAGTTCTGAATTTCTTGGAACACACAATCGATTTCTGAACCTCAAACAATCGTTGTCGTCTATTTGAAACTCTGATTCTATATTTGAAACACATTTAGCTCGTTTAGTAACCAATTCATCGTCAACTTTTTGGGATTCATGTATTTGATGAATCAATAATGGTTCAGCCTTTAATTCTGCTACTAACACATCATCGGATGAAACGGACAGGTAAACATTCATCGCTCTCAAAATAAACAGCGATTTACGACTTAAAGCATCGGCAACCACGTTAGCCTTTCCCGGGTGATAGTCAATGACGAGCTCATAATCTTTTAACAATTCAATCCAACGTCTTTGTCTCAGATTCAAATCTCTTTGAGTCATCAAATATTTGAGGCTTTTGTGGTCCGAATATACATGACACCTCTCTCCAAACAAACAGTGTCGCCATATTTTCAGAGCGAATACAATGGCAGCTAATTCCAGATCGTGAGTCGGATAATTTTTCTCATGTGGCTTCAATTGCCTCGACGCATAAGCTACAACTCGACCTTCTTGCATCAACACACAACCCAGCCCAAGTAAGGATGCATCACTGTAAATGACAAACTCTTTACCAGATTCGGGCTGCACTAGCACTGGAGCTTCAGTTAAATAGGTTTTCAATTGATCGAAACTTTTCTGACATTTTTCTGACCATTCAAACTTAACATCTTTTTGAAGTAGTTTCGTCATTGGTGTGGCTATCATCGATAAACCCTTTACAAACCGTCTGTAATAACCAGCAAGTCCCAAAAAGCTCCGAACTTCAGTAACATTTCTCGGAGGCTTCCAATCGAGTATGGCTGAAATTTTGACTGGATCAACTCGAATACCCGATGCGGATACCACATGTCCCAAAAAGCTAACTTCTCTGAACCAAAACTCACATTTACTAAACTTAGCATATAACTGTTTATCCCATAAAATCTGCAACACTAATCTCAGGTGCTCGGCATGTTCGATTTCATCTCGCAAATAGACCAAAATGTCATCAATAAACACAACTACGAACCGGTCCAAATATTGCCTGAAGATCCGATTCATCAAGTCCATAAATACCGCATGGGCATTAGTGAGCCCAAACGGCATCACTAAGAACTCGTAGTGACCGTATCTCATTCTGAAAGCAGTTTTAGGTATACCTGAGTCTCGGACTCGCAACTGATAATAACCCGATCTCAAATCTATCTTTGAAAACACTGAGGCTCCCTTCAGCTGATCAAACAAATCATCAATACGCGGTAATGGATATTTGTTCTTTATTGTCACTTTATTCAATTGATGATAGTCGATGCACATTCTCATGGTTCCGTCCTTCTTTTTCACAAACAATACTGGTGCACCCCACGGTGAGAAACTCGGTCGAGTGAAACCTCTATCCGTCAACTCTTGCAACTGAGTTTTCAATTCTTTCAGTTCCATTGGCGCCATACGGTACGGAGTATCGAAATTGGTGTAGTCCCAGGTACAAGTTCGATGCCGAATTCTACCTCTCGAACAGGTGGTAATCCCGATAATTCCTCAGGAAAAACATCTGAATACTCACAAACCACTGGCACTGATTCAAGTTTCTTTTGTGACTCTTTGCTATCAAGTACGTACGCAAGATATGCTTCACACCCCTTTTTCACATATTTCTGAGTCAACATCGAGGATATTATTGCTGGCAATCCGTTCAGGTCAGTAGACTCAACTCGGATTATCTCATTATTTGCACATCTTAAATCAATGGTCTTTCTTTTGCAATTTACAACTGCATCATGTACAGTCAACCAATCCATACTGAGAATAATATCAAATTCATCAAACGGTAAAAGCATCAAAATGGCTGGAAAACAGGAACCTCGGATTATTAGGGGACATTTCTTACACACCTTGTCGACAAGCACATATCGACCCAAGGGATTCGACACTCGAATTACGAACTCAGTAGACTCAACAGGTAGAGTCTTACTGGACGCTAATGTTTCACATACGTAAGAATGAGTTGAACCAGGATCAATTAAAGCAAGTACACTAGTACTATAGAGAGTAAATGTACCAGTGATAACGTTAGGGGAGGATGCCTCCTCTCGTGCACGGATGGCATAAGCTCTGGCGGGGGCACGAGTCTCAGATCGAACAGTCGTATCAGTAGTCCCTCTCTGATTACCACCCCTGCCTCTTGTATTTCTCGGTGGTCTACCTCTAGTTGTTGTACCACTCGATCTCCCACCTTGCATCTTATTTTTCTCGTCAGGTTCCGTGCAATCTCGAACGAAATGATCCCGCGAACCGCATCTATAACAGGCTTTGTTAATAGATTTACCCCAACATTCACCTATATGTCGTCATCCACACTGTGGACATTCGGGTTTTTCTCACCGATTGTTGCCAACACTAGCAACCAAAGTAGCTCGAGAGTCCGTTGATGGTCGCTCCTTAATAGAAATTCCTGCAGTTGTCTTTAATCTATTAGTATCGTCTTTGAACTTCTTTGCAGCCGAGAAAGAAGTTTTACCCATTGATCTTTTGCGAAAATCTCTAGCTTCAATTTCAGCTTTCTTTTTTTCCTTTCCAAGCTCTTCAGCCTTGAAGGCTCGTTCAACCAGTGTTACAAATTCCTTTAGCTCTAAAATACCCACCAGTAGCTTTAAATCTTCATTCAATCCCTCTTCAAATCTTTTACACATGGCAACTTCATCAGCTACACACTTCTGAGCATATCGACTGAGCCTTGCAAACTCACGTTCAAATTCGGATACCGTCAAATGGCCTTGTTTAAGCTCCAAAAATTCTTTGCGCTTTTGATCAATAAATCATTGACTGATATACTTTTTACGAAACTCCGTCTGGAAGAAGTCCCAAGTAACTCGTTCCTTTGGAACAATTGAAATCAAGGTTCTCCACCAATAGTAGGCCGAATCGCGTATAAGGATATGGCACACTTTAGACACTTATCAGGTGTACAAGATAGCTCATCAAAAACACGAATGGTATTATCAAGCCAAAACTTAGCCCTTTCAGCGTCATCAGTAGCGGTGGCTCAAAATTCCTCGGCCCCGCGCTTTCTAATCAAATTAACAGGAGGTTTACTCAGCCTCATAGGATCAGTAGTTGCTGGTATTATAGGCACCGAAGAAGAATTATTTAAATTTGAGAATTGTCGAGCAGCCGGGTTTGTTCGGGTATATTGTGCAACCCACTCATTCATCATGGTAAAGAAGGCTTGTTTATCCCCATCATCTTGATTACTCGCAAATGGTTGAGGTTCAACAGGCGCTGTCCCTTGTATGGGAGTAGGCGCTACACTCTCAACGTCATCCGCTAAGGCTCTCTCTGGAGCGAATTCTATTTACTAATCAAAACAACAATTTCAACTGTCAGAAGTCATCACACTATCATATCCTAGCATTATGGCATGTATAGCTAGACTCATACGCGCTACGGTAGTCCTAGAATCGACTAAACTATAGCTCTGATACCAATAAAAATGTAACATCCCTAACCCGTTTCCATCGTTAGAATTGGGTTACGAGATATTACCGAACCGAATACTTATTCAAAAATTTTCATGCATCTACTACTATCATCTTCATTTCATTACGTTCATCTTATAACAACCATATCATACTATTTTATATTATGTTCAGACATAACTAGACGACCCATTATGCTATCTCAAATTAAATACTAAGATCAAATACAATAGCCAAATTACAATTAATCTCCTATATAAATGTGTCATAATCGAACTACCCCAAAAACACATAATCAATATTTCTTAGCATTTTCAACACTCAAACATATGTATAGATTTATATATATATAATTCATTAATAGCATTACACATTATAACCAAGACGATTTATACCATGATTAAACATAACCAAATTCAAACTTAGTATTTAAGCCATATTCACATGGCTGGAAGTATACATATCAAAGTTAAAACAAAATATATATTAGCCTATACATGCCGAAATGTTCATTTAGATCAACTAAGAAGAGGGTACCAAAATGTTGCAAGCTGGTGTGATGACTTCGACGATGATTCCAAGCACACAAAATGGGTCAAGGAAATCTAAATAGGAGACAAGCAAACACATCAAATGAGTATTCAACTCAGTTAAGTCATAAGCAATATAATACAGACCATTAACATGAGATCGTAAGAGAAATAATGTAAGATCAACTATTTCAGCCATACCAATCTATGCTACAATTAACTAGATTATCGATCCAACCACAAGCCAAATATTGCTATCCAATCGACTATCAAACAACCAAATGATTTAAATCTTTTTTTTTTCAAAGTATGAAACAATGATGAACTAGATGTATCCATGCATATACGTTTCATGTCTCAACTTCGATATTTCAAGTAATAGCTCTAGCACTTTATTCTTTCCCTATACTTCTTATATCATCAACCGATTTCACACACATAGTGCTAAATAAATTCGCACACATAGTGCCATGCTACACCGCACACATAGTGCCTTGAAGATTCACTCATGTATTGACATCCAAATCAGCACACATAGTGCCATTCAATTCCGCACACATAGTGCCATTCAAATCCGGACACTTAGTGCCAATGTTGACCCATTCTAATAAGACAATTTACTTAATTCAATTGGCATATACGACCACAATTATAAATATGTATATTACTCCAAAAGAATACCTAACAAAAGAAATTCTCTCATGATACGCTAGAGTCATTTATGTATAAATTAATCAACCTTAGAAATGCTTATGGACTTACCTTGTGTTGCATAAAACAGTTCCAAATCGGCTACTCGATGCTCCTCGCTTTGCCCTTGCTTTATTCCCCTCCTTTAAGTTCTTGAGCTTGATCAAATAAATTAACTAGTTTAACTGCCTTGCTAGTTATTTGTATCCAAATTTTAATGATTTTATATCATAAGGAACACATGGTAAAATTTGATCTTTCTACCTTATGCTTTTGAGTTATTCGGCTAACAACCACATAATATCACATTACTATCAATAATCCAATCAATATTTTAATTATACATACATATATAACACATATATATATTTGTATATACGGCAACCACCCTTGCTAATTACTCACATATATAGTCTAATAATTTTCATTACATTTTACAACCGTAACTGTTCAAGACATTAAAACTTCAACAAATATTCATCTATTACCTCAAGGCCGGATGCATCATCACTTCCAAACATAACATTATCTCAAATATGTTTACATTCAAATATATATATATAATCATGAAACAAACTCAACTTAGAAGCCAACATCACTCGTTTAGTCGATTATATACAATCAAAGATAATATCACAAATGTGTATACCTATATAGCCGAATGTGCAAGATTAAATTCAACATCACCTATATACTTAATTAGATGGCCGAATATACAATATCAAATATAATATCATTTTTAATTCATTTAAAATCTATCAAGCCCATATTATTCTAATTTCATGAGTTCAACATCTTAATGCCCATTGTAATTACTCAAATAATTTCAAATACATCAATTAAGTCACTCAAACTATTTTGATTTAAAATCAGCAAACACACATATATCAAGCTAATTTTAACCAAATTCTACTTATCACTTAAACTAATATATGCACTTAAACTTACTATGTTTTCATTATGCCTTTCACTCCCAAAACATAAAAATATCAATCTATTTCCTTCTTCCATGTCTCGGTCATCTACTCATATTACCACATAACATGAATTTTGCACTTTCTTATCCATCATGATTCATTCGGCTTTAACATTGACCCATTTCTCATAAAAATGAAATAACAAATAAAATGAACATTCCATTTTAACCCATATGGCCGAATGCACCAATTGTTACCCAACTAATAATTCAAGAAATTCAACCTCATAATAACCTCTACTTATTCAATATAACATGAAAACAACCTCTACTCCTATCTCTTGATATATGGCTTAGTGCCCAAACCTCCATAAAAGTTTGATTTTCTTGACATTGCTAAAATGTATTTAACAATTAGCTTAACATATATAAACAAAAGTTTAAACAACATTTCAAAACTTACCTCCAACTAGCAAAAAGGGTTGTCGAATTACCTTAGTATAAATTTCCCTATCTCTTCCATTTTGTTTCGGTTTTGGGAGATGAAAAAAAAAGATGAACACTTTCTCTCCCTTCCATTTCTTCTTTTATTATTTCAATTTATTTAGAATATTTTAATCATTTGCTAACAAAATATTATAATTAATTAGACTAAGTGGAGGGGCATCATTACTTGGCCGGCCACTTATTGTAATTTGGGCATATTGACATGCAAATCCAAGCTTTCACATTTTGTAATTTTTTTTGATCCTTACAAATTTACCTATCATATTTTTCTAAGTCTCTCAACTAAATCCTTTCGAGCAAAATTCACATTCCTAAGATAAAATTAAAACATCAAATTTTTATACCAGCACTAACACACATAAAAGATATGCAAATAAAATTTTAAATAAATTTTATGACTCGGTTTTGTGGTCCCAAAACCACATTCCAACTAGGGTCAAATTAGGGCTGTCACATTATTAGTCTTGAATAGGGATAATAACATAACTTAGGCATCTCTACGGAACAAGTTGAATGAATAAATCGTCCGATTCGGAGCCAGAATAACAAGTAAAGTCTAAGTGGATTTTTCCTTAGGTATTGTCTCAAGTCAATCGATTTTCCCAAAAGCAATTTCCCAAATCTTTTCTCTGTGCGTTCTTAGTTTAAATAATTAGTTAATTAAAACAAACCCATTTTATTCTTAGGCTAGATAATAAAAAGATAGTTACTACTAGTACTTTTGGTTCCCTTGGGTACGATATCCCGGTCTTGCTGTTACTATACTATTGATCGATAGGTGCGCTTGCCTTTTCGTCATGATAATAGTTAGTCTAGGTCTGATCTTCATTATAAATATTTATTACTTGTTACGAATCACTGTGATCAAAATCCCTTGTGGTGGTCTCCCTAATCACATGCTCGCGCTTTAGCTTTTAAGTGACCACATGAGCGACCGCACGCCTATATGGCATCGATGATACCAATTTTCCAGCTTTTACCGTTTCATAATAGAAGTAGTGTGATTACACACCTTAATGAAGATGCACAAGAAGTCCTCGAGTCCAAAGCCTACATTCCATCAACATACTCCATTAGTTAATAACAATAGGATTAACATCCCTTCTCATACTTATCATAATTACTTCACTAATACTTGCCTTTAACGCACCAAAGAAAATTCCACCCTCAAACAAATACATGATCCTGATTACAATCTCCTTTAAAGATCACCTGCATTTCAAACGAATGTATTACTAACATAAACCACACACATGAATCAAACCAAGCGCATCATCACTTACCAAAGATGTAAAACCAAAAATAAGGAAGGCAATAATCGGTTCACAATTCCAAAAGAAAGCCACCACAACAAGGCAAGACTAGCGCAGAACCTCCCCTAACAATCGCATGCCAGGAAAGAAAATATTACGAAGAGAACTAAAGATTCAGTACGGAGGAAAAAGGTGAACAAAACTAAATTAAAATAACAGCACTTACCACCACAATCAACAAAGAAGAATCACAAGAAAAAGTCGACACACAAAGGGTAATTGATGGGGCAATATTTAGCCAACAAGGAGTAATGGCTCTTGAGAGAATAGGAAAGAAAGAAAATACGGACTAGACCACCCCAGGCTAAACCCAAAAGATTTAAAAGGTAAGGAGGCAACAGGTGTTCAGTCACAAAGGGAAACTGTTGAGAAAGGATGTGGGAGAGAAGTAGCGGTTTGGAGAGAAAACTAGAGTCGCACTCATTAACACCGAAGAGTACTTTCAAAACAAACACATAACTTGGCTTCAGAACAATAGAAAAAGGACCCCAAAGTGTCAAAAACCCGAAAGAAAGAAAAATAGGGAGGAAAGCGATGAAAGAAACAATAGCTAACTCAAATTGGGAAGCACAAATTCAGCACTAACAAGCCTATGACCGAATTTGCACACCAAGCTACCCACTTTCGGCATGACACTACCTCACACCCCAACCTCCCCTATTTCCTCCTAAAATCTCTCCCCTTATCTCTCTCCCAAATCCCTCAAACCACCAATTCAAACTCTTTTCAAATTCCCCCTAACAAGCGGCCACACACACCACTCTCCCTCAAACAATCCAACTAACAGATTTTCGGTCAACCCCAACCATCAACCTTGTGAGAACAGCAAAATGTAACTCCTCTGTGCATAGGGTAGCTCAAACTCAAAACCCCTAGACATACCCACACGTCACTTACCATCAAGCTAACAGGCATTACATTGCCATGTTTTACTTATTTTAATTTAAGAGTCCATTAACAACATGCAATGGTTTATTCAACAAAAAGACAAAAATTTTGCTAAAGCCTAGGTTTCAACCTAAGGTCTCTCACACTACTTAGGAAGTAAGCCAACATGCAACATAGCACGCAATTAAATTACAAAAAATTTGAAGTGTTACAATAGCAGTATTTAGCCTACCACAGCACAACCTACAATCAAGGCACGTGATGCTGCGAAAACACTCCTAACAATAACCGATGAAGAAAAGAAGAGATTAGAGAGGAGGACTATTATAGCAAAGAAAAAAAAAAGAGAGACAGCATAACCGCGAATCCACACATAGATGATGGCAATAGAGAGGCTCGGCTATGGCCAAGAATTTGGCAATCTGAAAAGAAACCCAATTACCTTAATCAATGTAGGGAGAGATTCAGCTAGCAAAGCAGGGAACCCTTGAAGGAAGCTGAACCAGAAAAGAAAGAGGTGGAACAAGGATATACGGGACAAGTATGCAAGGAGGTGTTTTTGGCTTAGAACCAAATGAGAGAGTGTTAACAGGAATTCGAAAGAGGCTTCTGAGGGAAACAACGAATGCTCGATCATGGAGAGGAATGATTGAGAGATAGAAGGGAAAGAAGGGTATTTGGTTTAAGGTTTGAAGAAGAATAGAAAAGAAAATACTCCAAGGCTCAATTCTGCCGCAACCTCAAAATGCAATGAATGACAAACAAAAACTGACAAAAAAGGAAAGCAACCCAAAAACACAATTTTGGCACTTCCCTTGTCTAAGACCGAATTGGTACCAATGAGACTCCCATATTCGGCCAACTACTACCTTTCCCCCCTCTCCTTGATCCACTCCCCCTATCTCTCCACAAATCACTCCTCTTTTTCTTCACTTGACCGATTCAAACTCTTTCAACTATTCCTCTATAGTCCAACCACTAGAGTCCCAATGCTATCCAACCTCTCACATCGCTGTTTGCAAAAAGAAACTCCTTTGCATGCAATTGGACTCGAACTCTAGTCCTTTAGTACTAGAAAAACGCAATTTGCCACTAAACCAGTAGGCTTCTTGTGACATGCAACCCTCTCACAAATTTAAAAAGCCTACTATCAGAAGACAATGATTACACAAGTAGAAGCACAAAAGGTTTTTCAAGCCAAAGCTTGAACCCATGACTTCCCAGATACTCCTATAGCACTAAACCACTAAGTCAGACATACATCTACGACATAAACACATAGAAATAATTTTAACAGGGGATTTCGGGATTTAGGGCGTTACATAAACAGTTATTCTTTTGATTAGTTATTAATTGTGGTACTAATGCTTGGAAGTTGGTATATTTTGGTTTGATTTGAGATGATGATATAGTGTGTTATGTGACTTGAAATAGAGGATAAGTTAATGAGTTAATGCATTTGGAAATTAGGTAAGTTGTAATGATTTTGGTATAATTATTTGGTATATTTGACTATGAAATTGAGTGGTTGAAATGGTTGTGAATAGATGGCATGATATGTGTATGAATTGGCATGTTTTTGGCTACCTATTTATGTGTTAAAATGATACCATTTTGATGCCTAGGTGAGCATGAGAAAAAGGGTGGCAAATTGGCTTTGCAAATGGCCTATTTTTGTCTACATAGGCAGAGGCACGAGTGTGTGTCTCAACCGTGTACGACACACGGTCATGCTACACGGCCATGTGTCCCCTAGGGTACCCTTCGAATTAAATTCAGTATTCCCTATAGGTTTGGCACGACCTAGACGCATGGGAGTGTTTACTGGCCATGTGTGGCACACGGGCTGGCATATGGGCGTGTGGTAGGCCGTGTGACCCAAGTCAGTAACCTCTTCAGTTTTCCCACGGGCGTGTCCTCGGCTGTGTGGTACAAGTCAGTATGTATGCCTTTTTTTCACACGGCCTACGACATAGGTGTGTCTAATAACCATGTGAGGCACACGGCCTATTCATACGGGCATGTAACCCTTAAATGTTTGAAAATTTTCTAACTCTCCTAAAGTTTGCAAATGTTATCGGTTTAGTCCCGAACCACTTCTAAGCATGTTTTAAGGTCTCGTAGGACCTTACAAGGGACAATGTGTTTGATATGAATGGTTTTGATTATGATTGTATATATGTATGTGAATTAGGTGTATTATCCGGTAGTGCTTCGTAACCCTATTCTGGCGTCGGATACGGGTTAGGGTTGTTACAAGGGTGTTCTTAAAGACGCCCTGAGACTCAATTTATTTCCTTACTCATTGCAAGATCGTGCCAGAGCATGGTTGAATGCTTTATTGTCAGGAACGGTGGCATCTTGGAATGAACTTTGTCAAAGGTTTTTGTTGCAATACAACCCTCCAAACATGAATGCCAAATTGAGGAATGATATTACATCTTTTTGGCAATCTGACGATCAGACATTGTTTGAAGCTTGGGAGTGATTCAATGAATTGATTGAAAAGTGCCCGATGCATAGTTTCCAACATTGGACGCAAATGGAAATGTTTTATAATAGACTAAATGGATATACACAACTGGTAGTTAATGTATCTGCCAATAAGACTTTGCTATATAAATTGTATAATGAGGTATATGAGATTCTGGAAATGATAGCTAACAATGATTATCAATATCCAGCTACAAGAGTGGGTACTGGCAAAAGAGTTACTAGAGCTATGGAGTTTGTTATGATCACTTCATTAACAGCTCAGGTATCACCCCTAACTAATATGATTAAAACATTGAAGAGGCCAGCTATAGTGTAAGAAATGAAATGAGCAGAATTAACATGTGTTTATTGTGGGAAAAATCATGTTTTTGATGAATGCCCATCAAACCCGGACTCAATATGTTACATGGGAAATTTCAATCAAAACAATAGCCCATATTCTAGTACATACAATCTAGGATGGAAACAACATCCTAATTTCAGTTGGAGAAATCAAATAGTGGGAAATTCCAGTAATGTTGTTTGACAGAATGTCAAAAGTGCACCACCTAGATACAATCAACCTATGCCACGGCAAAATGGTTAGCAAATTTCATCGTCATCTTCATCTATGGAAGCTCTATTAAAGGAATACATGGCCAAGAATGAGTTGCAATACATAGTCAAGTTGCATCTTTAAGAGCTTTAAAAAAACCAAGTGGGATAAATTTATAATGCATTAAGCTCAAGACCGTAAGGAGCATTGCCTAGTGACACTGAAAATTTAAGATCTCAAGGGAACGAACATTGCAAGGCCATTGATAACTCTTGAAAAGAGTTATATTTCAAACCTTTAAACTGAAGTATTTGCTTGTAATTAAGAAAATATGTTTGCATTTTAGACTTATTATTAAAGCATTGCATACTAAAATTTGTATTGTGTCTCAATTGAAAATTTATGTTGCTTTGAATTGCTAGAAAGAGGTTTGGTAATCTTTGATTGTAGGTGCATGTAGGAAGCAAGAAAAGAAAAGCAAAAAAAAAAAAGAACAAAGGATGTGAAATATTTCCATGGCAAGTGGTGAGACAGATTCCCAACAAAAATGCCATAGCAACTTCAAGAAGATGACACAGTAGTCAATCCACGTCACTCTCAGCCAGCTGTACGTGTACCAGATAAATCACCCTAAAAAGAGGAGTAAAAAATTTATGCTAAAAAGGGATGGATATACCCTATAAAAAGAGGAGAGAGGAGAGAAAAAGAGGATACATGAATTGTGAGGACAAAAAGAAAAGAAAGAGAGCAGTTACTCTCTCTGCAACAAAATTTGATGGAGTAATTTAGAGAGAAGAAGAAGGGAGATCACAGACGCGAAATAGGGGAAGAGAAAGCTGGCCTGGGTTTTAAGCAGAATCTGGATAAGAAGTTAGAGTGTAGCAAGAACTTCCTACAGTTCTACCTTTGTTCTATTTTCTTGGTGTTGAATTCTATGATTCGTGAAACTTGAAATATGTTCATGAATGATTTTTCTTTTTGGATTTCATTGCTCAACCCATGTGTAACACCCCTAACCCGTATCCATCGCCGGAATAGGGTTACGAGGCATTACCAGATAATACACTTCATTCACAGATATTTATACATTCATACTCACAATCCATTCATATCAATCACAATGTCCCTTATAAGGTCCTATGAGACCTTAAAACATGCTTAGAAATGGTTCAGGACTAAACATGCTCGTGTAAACAGGCACACGGCCGCCAGACACGCCCGTGTCACAAACTGTGTGAAAAAAAGGAATAAATACTGAATTGTACCACAGGGCTGAGGACACACCCATGTGCCAGGCCATGTGAAATCTAAGGTGGTTATTGACTTGGGTCACACGATCGACCATATGTGCATGTGCCAGGCCGTGTGCCATGCACGGCCAGTAGACAGGCCGGTGTGTCTAGACTATGTCAAAATTGTAGGGTATACAGACTTTAATTCGAAGGGTACCCCAAGGGACACACGGTCGTGTAACATAACCGTGTGTCAAACACGACTGAGACACATGCCCATGTCTCTCCCCGTGTAGACAAAAATAGGTCATTTGCAAAGCCAATTTGCAACCCTAACCAAAAGCATACATAGTAGCCAAATAGTACCATTTCAATACATCTTAAAGTGACCAAAAACCTACCAATTCATACACATATCATGCCATCTATTTACAACCATATCCACTACACAATTCCACAACCAAAACATACCATTTCACTATACCAAAAATGTCAAACATACATAACTACTAAATGCATTTATCCATCAACTTATTACCTATTTCATACTTCAACATATACCATATAGTCATCCCAAATCAAACCACAATATGCTAGCTTCCAAGCATAAGTACATCAATTAACATCTAATCAAACA
Organism: Gossypium hirsutum; assembly: GCF_007990345.1. NCBI lineage: Eukaryota > Viridiplantae > Streptophyta > Magnoliopsida > Malvales > Malvaceae > Gossypium > Gossypium hirsutum. Next base: position 69,875,679 of record NC_053433.1, read on the forward strand.
CATAACTTAAGCCAACATATAAGGCATTATATACATCATATAATTAACTTATCAAACACATAACTTAAGCCAACTTAAATGGCCAAATTCACACCAACATTTACAAGCCAAATCACATGGCTAAAATCACAACTCAAAACATATCAAGATGACTCTAGCCTATACATGCCATATTCCATATATTCAAAGCTTCTAAAAATACCAACGAGATGATCGATAGTACGATGATGTTTCCCGACGATCCCTGAGTCCGAGCTAGCTTTGATGATCTATAAAAGCATGGAAAGAACACACAAAGTTAGCTTTAAAAGCTGAGTAAGCCATAAACAAATAAATCATTTTATGAATTAATATCATTACCATCAATTAAGCAAGATGTGAATAAGAAAAATTAAATACATATTCAAGATCACAAACCTTTCTATTAATCAATATATACTTCTCAAACATATCAATTCATCAATTACCTTCTCTTCTCAAGGCTCATATGAATTTCGTACATACCTGAACCAGTTAGCTAATTCACATATTCTTTTTCAACTTGACATTGCCCGTTGAACCATTCAATATCGTTAAGGATACTTAGAAATTACATAAGCTCATACAATGTCATATCCCAGATATGGTCTTACATGTTAACACATATTGATGCCACTGTCCTAGACAGGGTCTTACATGAAATCGATTAACGATGCCAATGTCCCAGACATGATCTTATACGTAATTTCAATACAATGCCAATGAGCCAGACATGGTCTTACATGTAATCACATCTCGATAACCTAATGTCATGACATATGTATTCTATACTATTCCTAAGGTTCGTACGAGACTTTCAGATGTCAAAACTTTGTCGATTCTAGCTCGTAAGTGTTCATTCAGCATTTATATCAATTCAATGGCAAGTAAACACATATAATTCAATTTAAAAGCATTCAATTGTACATGAGCATACCTCGTAGTCGGAATAAACGGAAGGACCGACTATTCGATAACTTTTGTTTTCCTCCGATTTAAATCTGATTTTTTTCGTTCTTGATCTATATACATTCAAAATTAACCTTTTTATTCATAAATACATTCAATTTCATGCTCAAAGACATATTTGGGCATTTTTTTAGTTTATCCCTTAAAATTACACATTTATTCAATTTAGTCCATATTTCATAAATACACAAAATTCACAAAATTTGACAAAACTCATGCTTAGCCAAATTCTCTATAGGTCCCTAGCAGCCTATATTTTTCATTTATTTCACAATTTAATCCCTCAATTTACACTTTTAACAATTTAATCCTATTTAAGCATTTTCACTAAAAATCACTTTACAAAACATAGATATCTATCATCAAGCTTTAATAATTCATCACCAAACATTCAAAAACACATGAACTCATCAACGAAAACTTTCAAAATCACCAAAAAGTTTAGAAATTAAGGTACGGGCTAGCTAATACTCAAAGGAACGATCACAAAAACTTAGAAATCATCAAAAACCAAGCAAAAACACATACCTAATAAGCTATCAAACTGTCGAATCTAAACAAGCTTCATGCCCTAGTTTTTCTTCTCCATTTTCGATTGTAAACAAAGATGAATGAATCTATTTTAACTTTTTTTATTTAATTTAACTTAATTACAAAATAACATAATTACCCTTAATAATTAAACATTAAAATTCCACTAACTATAGGCATAATTGTCCATCCATTATTCAAATAGCTTAATAACATCATAAAGACCTCACATTTAATCAACCATAGCAACTTGCCACCTTTACATATAGAACGTAAGTTTTGCATTTTATGCGTTGTAGTCCTTTAGTCAAATTAACCACTTAAAAGAAAAAATTAGCACACGAAACTTTCACACATACATATTCATATGCTGCAAACACCAAAAATAATATTAAAATAATTTTACAACCTCGAATTCATGGTTCCGAAACCACTATTCCAATTTAGCTAAAACCGGGTTGTTACACCATGAGCTAATTATCTTCAGGTTGAAATTATTTTGGTGAATATTGGATTAACTATAATACCCATGATATTCTTGTGATTAAATTTATTGTTTCATTCGATTCTTATTATTTGGGATGCAGTAAGCTCTAGACATAGTTGATTGCATGTTAATAATTTAGATGGATTTGAATCTGGAAGGATTAAATACATCAGATCATTAATCGATTAATACATGTGAATACTCAAAGAATATTTGCAGCACTCTAGACATAGAAGATGTAATCTGTACAGGTATAGAACAATAGTTGGATTATCATATGTGAGTCTTGTAGACATACACAGACTCTGAATAATAATCAAAGTTTAACTCTCGAAAGAAGTAGACTGCAATAGTAAATATTTGAGCAGTAGTTTAGTCATAATTTTTCCATGGCATTATTATGTTATGAAAATATTCCCTGAGTAATTCCAACCTTTATCATTCAAAAGTAGAAATACTCTCTGCTTGATCTTTGTGAATTTTCGTGACATTTGAATTATTTGATCATTTTTCAGTTATATTAGTTCATTCATCAATTCCTTTCACCAACTTATACTTTGTTTCTTTTGCACAATATCATTCTTTAAATCTTCAGTAATACTTACTAATTCGAATCAACTTCCAATCCCTGTGGAGATAACACTCACTCATCATTATATTACTTGAATCAATGTGTACACTTGCACATTTGCATTATTTACATGCAACAACCATTACCCTCAGAAGTGGTACTCATCTACTTGGAGTTGTTAACGATATCACTGTTGAAGAAGATATGTGACACCCCTAATTTGACCCTAGTCGAAAAGTGGTTTCGGGACCACAAAATCGAGTCATAAAAATAATTAGCCGTCATATTTTATGACTATTATATGTGAATACGAATGTGTGAAAGTTTTAAGCTTTGATTTAGTAAATTGCATGTGAATTTAGTCAATAGGACTTATGTGTGACACTTTTGAAATGTGATAGGTCAAAACATAAGGATCTATTAGTGCATGAAATAAAAAGGGTGGACTTGCATGTCAATTTCCCCCCTAATTAGTAGTGGCCGGCCATGAGCATGAGAGTGGACAAAATGTTATGGGGTGAAACATGTTGGAAACATGTTGTGTTAGTGTGTTATGGGAGAAAGAATATAATAAAAGTTAATGAAATAAATGAAAAAACATGTTTGAGGTGAAAATAACAAGGCCATTTTCTTCTTCTTCTTGCCGTGAGTTGAGAAAGAAAATAGAAACCTTTGAGCTTAGGGCATTCGGCAAAAGAAGGCTTCAAATAAGGTAAGGTTCATGTTATTTTCTTTGAAAAATTGTGAATTTTGGTTGGTTTTGAAGCTTGCAACAAGACCCATGTGAAAATTTTTGTGTTCATGAAGCATGTAGCAATCGGTCATGAGCTTAATGGGGTATATTTTGTATGTTTGATGATTTTGGGAGGATAATTGATTCTAGTTGAGTATGAACAAACTAAATGTGCTTGATGGCTCAGATGAGCTTGGAAAGTTGGCCAATGTTGTTTAAGTTCATGAATTAGGGCATAATTTCATTCGGCCATGGAAATTGAGCATGGAAAAAAAAATCTGGTGTGGGATATATGAAGCTGAAAATTTAGTTTGAAGTGTGGTAATTGTGTTAAAGATGAACATTAAACCTTAAAGCATGATTTAGTTTAACCAAGGGAGAACTTGTATATTTGTAGGAGGCATGTTTGAACGTGTATTGATAATTGATTTTGAAGGTTCGGCTTTATGCCTTGATAGTTGGTTTGAAGTATATGATGCCTTGGTATAAATATATGTGCATTCGGTTACCTTCATAACATGCATTTAAAGTGTCCTTTGGATGCAATTGCTTATGCACTTGAGGGGATATGAGTTAATTTTCTTTATGGCAAATTTGGATAAGAAGCTAACTAATAATATGCTAAGGTAGTCATGTGGATAATCGGCTTTGTGAATATTATTAAAGGTGTAATTAGTTATATGCATAGGTCATCAGAAAAATTGACCACATAACTAGTATATGTATATAAGGCGACATGGTGATACCTAGGTAAATGTATTTGGGATGGTTTTTATGAAATACCGAATGTGTGCAGATGTATCGAGGTGTTGCCTTATGTATGAGTTTCATTGAGAAGATTTACCTTGTTGTTTTTAATGATATAACAAGGTGATTAAAATAGTTTAAATTTTGTTAATTAAGCTCAAGAGCATAGAGGGGCAATTTTGGATAAAGAGAAAGTAAACGAATAGCCGTGGATATCTAGTCGTCGACCACTTCCGAGGTAAGTTTTAAGTGATTAAACATTGAGTAAATTCAATCATAATAGGACATAATGAGTTGATTTAATAAGATATGATGTGGCCATGATATGTCTTAAACTCAAATGGTAAGTTCATATGTGTTTGGACATGGAAATTTAAGAGCAAATTGTAATAATTTGCTTTGGACAGCAGCAGTAACGTGATTTTAGAAAATCACTATAAATTGTTAGTGTGGAATTGTAGGCTAAATAAAATATGTAATCAAAGCTTATTTAGTCTAGTTTCTTATAAAGGAGACCGTGGAAGCAAAGAAATTTCCTATAAAGAGATATTTAAAGTTGTGTGGGACAGTGTCAGAATGACTCCGAAATCCCCTGTTCTGTTTTTAGAAAATCATTATAAATTGTACAAAAATGGTTATAAGATAAAATTTATATGATTAGACTCCTTAATGAGTCTAGTTTCAAATTAAATCAAATACAACACATTTTGAATTCTGTAAAATGAGAAATTTGATTCGTAGTGAGGAGTGGTCAGATTAGTCAAACAGTGAAACAGGGGAAACTTCAAGAAAAATCTGGTATTGATTGGCCAAACCTAAAATTCTGGAAATTTTATGGATGGAAGATATACGAGTCTATATTCAGGAAAAATTAACGGCAAGTGATTTGGAGTTTTGTAGCTCCGTTTATAAATAATTTAGTGACCATTGCTCAGGAAAACAGCTCGTAGTGAATATGTGATTTTGTTGTAAACATGGATAAAGCTTGTTTTAGTTGCTCATAAGCTATTGATTAAACCCATAATTGAATTCTAAATCGTGATATTGTAAGCTTATGAGTATTCGAACATGAAATGATAGTATGGCGTAAAATTAAATTATTCATTGGAAAGTGATGGATGTAGATTCGGCCAAGACCAAGTCTGTACATGATAGTATATGTGGTATGTGAAGTATATTTGAATAAATGTGAAAGTGTATATATGTGATAAGGCCGAATGGCCAATGTGATGAATGTGAAAGTGTATATATATGTGATAAGGCCTAATGGCCGATGTGATGAATGTGAAAGTGTATATATGTGATAAGGCCGAATGGCCAATGTGATGAATGTGAAAGTGTATATATATGTGATAAGGCCTAATGGCCGATGTGATGAATGTGAAAGTGTATATATGTGATAAGGCCGAATGGCCAATGTGATGAATGTGAAAGTGTATATATATGTGATAAGGCCTAATGGCCGATGTGATGAATGTGAAAGTGTATATATGTGATAAGGCCTAATAGCCGATGTGATGAATGTGAAAGTGTATATATGTGATAAGGCCTAATGGCCGATGTGATGAATGTGAAAGTGTATATATGTGACAGGGCCGAGTGGCCAACGTGATGGATGTGAAAGTGTATAAATGTGATAAGTCCCGAAGGGCAATTGTGTCAGTACTATATCCGGGTTAAAACCCCGCAGGCTTTATGCGAGAATATTATCCTGATTAATGTCCGTAGGCTTCGTGCTCGTACTATATCTGAGCTTTAAAGACCCGACGGCTAAATGCTAGGATTCAAGTAAGACTTTGATATTGAGTATCTGCATTAAGTTACCATCAAATAAGTATTATGTATTCAAGATGTTCAGGTACGTATTACTTACTCATCGGTGGAGTGATTTCGAGGTGAATTATCAGTATCAAAGAGGTAGGTAAATGTGATTAATATTATAACTCCAAATGTGAGAATGATCTAATTGGTAATGGTATGTTTGTATAATAAAGTATGTGATGAAATATTCTTATGTATTAGTGCATATTCTGCCCAAAAGCCTTATGATCTGAGTATGGGTTGGGTTGAGCTAGATGTGCCAGTACAAGGTAAGGATTATGATTTGTAAGCTTACATATATGTGATAAGGAATATGTTGGTTCTTTATGTGCCTATGGTAATTTAGTACTTGTCATGTTGAAATACTTAAAAGTATGGATGTGATTATGAACAAGTGGAAAGGATTATTGAAAGTTGAAAATCGATGAAGAATTTGCTTTGGAAATATTTGACCATCTAGGTCATTATTATTCGAAAGTATATATGTGGCAGCCAAGTGTTGCGTTTAATGATATTATAGATCGAGCTGAAGCTCTAGATTAACTTCATCGAACAGTTGAAATGAATGACCAATAATAGTGATTGAGAACACTTTGTCTTGCTTAAAACTTACTAAGCATTAAATGCTTACTCCGTTCTTTGAATCTCTGTTTTATAGATTTTGGTTCGTCAGCTATCGGACTTGGGATTATTGAAGTCGAAGTCGCCCACACTATCAAAGCCCTTTTGGTACACTTTTGGTTGAACTCTGAAAATGGCATGTATAGGACTACCCTTTTGTTGTTGGTCATGTACCCTTCGGTTTTGTGTAAATTTGGATAGCCATGCGAAAATGGCTTAAATATACTTTGATCATAGCATTATAATCGTTTTGTATGTTGTCCGTCGAGAGGTATGGAAATGTTGGTAACGGTTAGCCATGGGAAGGGTTATTCTTGATCACTTTTGGAATATGTATGACAAACTCTAGTTGATCCATGGAGGATCATGAAATAGGTAATGTTTACCTTAAAAAAAAACAGATGCTGACAGCAGCAGTGATGTGGATGTGAAAAATCACTAAAAATACTAGGAATGGAATTAAATAGTGAATAAATTATGTAAACGAACCTTGATGAATCTATTTTCACAGGAAAGTAACGAAACGATCATATGGACAGTATGTTAAGAGATATTCAGGTTCTCGTGAGACAGGGCCAGAACGGTTTCTGGATTCCCTGTTCCGACTTTGGAAATTCATTATAAATTAACTAGAGATAATTAGAAGTCATGCCATATATGCATAGATTCCTTTTTGAGTCTAGTTTCTATGGAAACAAACGACATCAGTATTGAAGCCCTGTACAGGGAGATATCCAAGTTGTAATACGCAAAGGTCAGTGTAGTTGATCCCTGTAACAGGGGAGAATTTAACTAATAAACTGTACTAATTGGCCCGACCAAAAATTCTAGAAAAAAATATGTAGATGGACATATGAGTCTAGTTTCAGGGAAAAATCACGAAACGGATTTTCGAGTTGTGAAACTCAAGATATGATTTTTAAGGTGACAGCGACACAGTTAGCCAGCTGTCTGGAAATTTTTAAAATGGACTGCGATAGTAAGCGAATTTAGTCTGTGAACCCCTCGTGTCCGACTCCGGCAATGGTCTCGGGTACGGGGTGTTACAATTTTATTGGTATCAGAGCTACGGTTTAGTCGATTCTAGGACTACCGTAATACGTTTGGGTCTAGCTATACATGCCATTATGTGATTATTTGATAGTGTGGTGATTTCTGACAATTGAAAATGTGTTTATTTATTGTAATGAATTCTAATCCCGATCGAGCTGTAGCAGATGGTATTGAGAGGACTGAGATATGCTTATGATGTGTCAATATTGAGAAGGGTATAACATAAGTAAGTTTTGAGTAATTGAATTTGGTATTTAACTTAAAATGCCATGATATACATGTATGATAGATGAATGATGTCCCATTGTCCTTATCATAATAAGGTTATTAGAGAAATGAACAAAGGAAGAGATTGGGGATATATGCTTTTGTGTGATTGCTTATTGAGCTGAAAGTTTAGTAAAAGAAGCATACATGTATTAGATTTGAATGATATTTACGACTTAAAGTCAAGAATCATGTTATATGTTTACATGTGAATGAATTGATTAAATTGTAAATGTGATTTGTGCCATGTGAAACATGATAACATGTGAATAAATATGTATGAGACTCAGTGATGTGAATCCGAGTTTAAAGACCCGCTGACTATATGAAGAGATTATGTCCGAGTAAAGACCCGATGGCTATGTACAGAGATTATGTCCGGGTAAAGACCCGATGGCTATGTACAGAGATTATGTCCGGATTAAAATTCGCTGGCTTTGTGTGGAGATTTCATCCGAGCTAAAGGTCTCGACGATGATCCGGGCTAAGTCCCGAAGAGCATTCATGCTAGTGATGTATCCGGGCTAAGTTCCGAAGAGCATTCGTGCTAGTGATGTATCCGGGCTAAGTTCCGAAGAGCATTCGTGCTAGTGATGTATCCGGGCTAAGTTCCGAAGAGCATTCGTGCTAGTGATGTATCCGGGCTAAGTCCCGAAGAGCATTCATGCTAGTGATGTATCCGGGCTAAGTTCCGAAGAGCATTCGTGCTAGTGATATATCCGTGCTAAACCCCGAAGAGCATTCGTGCTGGAGTTATATCCGGGCTAGGTCCCGAAGAGCAATCATGCTGGTGACGTGTATTCGGGCCTTCATGCCTAGTAGGCTTCGTGCCGGTAATTTGAGCAAAGTTTAAGTATTCATTACTATACGAATTCAATTTTAAATGAGATGATATGTTTAAAAGTGTACATACATGATGTTTATAGAATTGGTTAAGTCATTTCAATGTGTAATAACGAATGAATAAGAGCACTATGTGTGTGAATGATTAGAGGCACTGTGTGTGTGCGAATTCCTTTAATCGAGCACTATGAGTGCGAGATCGGTCAGTGGGCACTAAGTGTGTGAAGTGGAATTCATGTAAGACCTCGTCTGGGACGAAGGCATTGATTTGAGATAGTGTGTAAGACCATGTCTGGGACATGGCATCGGCTCGATATGTGAGCATATGTAAGACCATATCTAGGATATGGCATTGTAAGAGCTATATGTGCTTAATGAGTATCCGTAATGATTTCGAATGATTCAACGGGTATCGTTAACAGTGATTAAATGTGCTAAATGAATTCAATGTTCAGGTATGTGGAAGTTGATTTTCTGTTAGAAATAGGTTAAGTTGAATAGTGAGATATGATGGAGTTATAAAGGATATTTATTGGGATGTTTGAGTATATGTGTACTTTCGGTCAAGTTACAGCTTATACATGAATGAAAATGTGGGTTACAAATATGTGGGTTGATGATGTGAATTATACATGTTAATATGTGCTTAATATGTGTTTGAAATGCATTTGTGAATTAAATTAAGTGATTATTGCTTATGAAATCAAGAAAATGAGATATATGTGCATACTTGTAGAAATGTTTATGTATTTGTTTTAAGATAAGAAAATGATTTTATAGATCGATGCGAAATCAATAATGAATTACAATTGCTATCGATGAGCTAATGTTTATATGAATATAATTCAATAAGAGGACGTTATCCTAAACTATGCATCGGTAGAAATTTTCGGGGACGAAAATCCCTAAAGGGGGGGAGAGTTGTGACACCCCTAATTTGACCCTAGTCGAAAAGTGGTTTCGGGACCACAAAATCGAGTCATAAAAATAATTAGCCGTCATATTTTATGACTATTATATGTGAATACGAATGTGTGAAAGTTTTAAGCTTTGATTTAGTAAATTGCATGTGAATTTAGTCAATAGGACTTATGTGTGACACTTTTGAAATGTGATAGGTCAAAACATAAGGATCTATTAGTGCATGAAATAAAAATGGTGGACTTGCATGTCAATTTCCCCCCTAATTAGTAGTGGCCGGCCATGAGCATGAGAGTGGACAAAATGTTATGGGGTGAAACATGTTGGAAACATGTTGTGTTAGTGTGTTATGGGAGAAAGAATATAATAAAAGGTAATGAAATAAATGAAAAAACATGTTTGAGGTGAAAATAACAAGGCCATTTTCTTCTTCTTCTTGCCGTGACTTGAGAAAGAAAATAGAAACCTTTGAGCTTAGGGCATTCGGCAAAAGAAGGCTTCAAATAAGGTAAGGTTCATGTTATTTTCTTTGAAAAGTTGTGAATTTTGGTTGGTTTTGAAGCTTGCAACAAGACCCATGTGAAAATTTTTGTGTTCATGAAGCATGTAGCAATCGGTCATGAGCTTAATGGGGTATATTTTGTATGTTTGATGATTTTGGGAGGATAATTGATTCTAGTTGAGTATGAACAAACTAAATGTGCTTGATGGCTCAGATGAGCTTGGAAAGTTGGCCAATGTTGTTTAAGTTCATGAATTAGGGCATAATTTCATTCGGCCATGGAAATTGAGCATGGAAAAAAAATCTGGTGTGGGATATATGAAGCTGAAAATTTAGTTTGAAGTGTGGTAATTGTGTTAAAGACGAACATTAAACCTTAAAGCATGATTTAGTTTAACCAAGGGAGAACTTGTATATTTGTAGGAGGGCATGTTTGAACGTGTATTGATAATTGATTTTGAAGGTTCGGCTTTATGCCTTGATAGTTGGTTTGAAGTATATGATGCCTTGGTATAAATATATGTGCATTCGGTTACCTTCATAACATGCATTTAAAGTGTCCTTTGGATGCAATTGCTTATGCACTTGAGGGGATATGAGTTAATTTTCTTTATGGCAAATTTGGATAAGAAGCTAACTAATAATATGCTAAGGTAGTCATGTGGATAATCGGCTTTGTGAATATTATTAAAGGTGTAATTAGTTATATGCATAGGTCATCGGAAAATTTGACCACATAACTAGTATATGTATATAAGGCGACATGGTGATACCTAGGTAAATGTATTTGGGATGGTTTTTATGAAATACCGAATGTGTGCAGATGTATCAAGGTGTTGCCTTATGTATGAGTTTCATTGAGAAGATTTACCTTGTTGTTTTTAATGATATAACAAGGTGATTAAAATAGTTTAAATTTTGTTAATTAAGCTCAAGAGCATAGAGGGGCAATTTTGGATAAAGAGAAAGTAAACGAATAGCCGTGGATATCTAGTCGTCGACCACTTCCGAGGTAAGTTTTAAGTGATTAAACATTGAGTAAATTCAATCATAATAGGACATAATGAGTTGATTTAATAAGATATGATGTGGCCATGATATGTCTTAAACTCAAATGGTAAGTTCATATGTGTTTGGACTTGGAAATTTAAGAGCAAATTGTAATAATTTGCTTTAGACAGCAGCAGTAACGTGATTTTAGAAAATCACTATAAATTGTTGGTGTGGAATTGTAGGCTAAATAAAATATGTAATCAAAGCTTATTTAGTCTAGTTTCTTATAAAAGAGACCGTGGAAGCAAAGAAATTTCCTATAAAGAGATATTTAAAGTTGTGTGGGACAGTGTCAGAATGACTCCGAAATCCCCTGTTCTGTTTTTAGAAAATCATTATATATTGTACAAAAATGGTTATAAGATAAAATTTATATGATTAGACTCCTTAATGAGTCTAGTTTCAAATTAAATCAAATACAACACATTTTGAATTCTGTAAAATGAGAAATTTGATTCGTAGTGAGGAGTGGTCAGATGTGTCAAACAGTGAAACAGGGGAAACTTTAAGAAAAATCTGGTATTAATTGGCCAAACCTAAAATTCTAGAAATTTTATGGATGGAAGATATACGAGTCTATATTCAGGAAAAATTAGCGGCAAGTGATTTGGAGTTTTGTAGCTCCGTTTATAAATAATTTAGTGATCATTGCTCAGGAAAACAGCTCGTAGTGAATATGTGATTTTGTTGTAAACATGGATAAAGCTTGTTTTAGTTGCTCATAAGCTATTGATTAAACCCATAATTGAATTCTAAATCGTGATATTGTAAGCTTATGAGTATTCGAACATGAAATGATAGTATGGCGTAAAATTAAATTATTCATTGGAAAGTGATGGATGTAGATTCGGCCAAGACCAAGTCTGTACATGATAGTATATGTGGTATGTGAAGTATATTTGAATAAATGTGAAAGTGTATATATGTGATAAGGCCGAATGGCCAATGTGATGAATGTGAAAGTGTATATATATGTGATAAGGCCTAATGGCCGATGTGATGAATGTGAAAGTGTATATATGTGATAAGGCCGAATGGCCAATGTGATGAATGTGAAAGTGTATATATATGTGATAAGGCCTAATGGCCGATGTGATGAATGTGAAAGTGTATATATATGTGATAAGGCCTAATGGCCGATGTGATGAATGTGAAAGTGTATATATGTGATAAGGCGAATGGCCAATGTGATGAATGTGAAAGTGTATATATATGTGATAAGGCCTAATGGCCGATGTGATGAATGTGAAAGTGTATATATGTGATAAGGCCTAATAGCCGATGTGATGAATGTGAAAGTGTATATATGTGATAAGGCCTAATGGCCGATGTGATGAATGTGAAAGTGTATATATGTGACAGGGCCGAGTGGCCAACGTGATGGATGTGAAAGTGTATAAATGTGATAAGTCCCGAAGGGCAATTGTGTCAGTACTATATCCGGGTTAAAACCCCGCAGGCTTTATGCGAGAATATTATCTTGATTAATGTCCGTAGGCTTCGTGCTCGTACTATATCTGAGCTTTAAAGACCCGACGGCTAAATGCTAGGATTCAAGTAAGACTTTGATATTGAGTATCTGCATTAAGTTACCATCAAATAAGTATTATGTATTCAAGATGTTCAGGTACGTATTACTTACTCATCGGTGGAGTGATTTCGAGGTGAATTATCAGTATCAAAGAGGTAGGTAAATGTGATTAATATTATAACTCCAAATGTGAGAATGATCTAATTGGTAATGGTATGTTTGTATAATAAAGTATGTGATGAAATATTCTTATGTATTAGTGCATATTCTGCCCAAAAGCCTTATGATCTGAGTATGGGTTGGGTTGAGCTAGATGTGCCAGTACAAGGTAAGGATTATGATTTGTAAGCTTACATATATGTGATAAGGAATATGTTGGTTCTTTATGTGCCTATGGTAATTTAGTACTTGTCATGTTGAAATACTTAAAAGTATGGATGTGATTATGAACAAGTGGAAAGGATTATTGAAAGTTGAAAATCGATGAAGAATTTGCTTTGGAAATATTTGACCATCTAGGTCATTATTATTCGAAAGTATATATGTGGCAGCCAAGTGTTGCGTTTAATGATATTATAGATCGAGCTGAAGCTCTAGATTAACTTCATCGAACAGTTGAAATGAATGACCAATAATAGTGATTGAGAACACTTTGTCTTGCTTAAAACTTACTAAGCATTAAATGCTTACTCCGTTCTTTGAATCTCTGTTTTATAGATTTTGGTTCGTCAGCTATCGGACTTGGGATTATTGAAGTCGAAGTCGCCCACACTATCAAAGCCCTTTTGGTACACTTTTGGTTGAACTCTGAAAATGGCATGTATAGGATACCCTTTTGTTGTTGGTCATGTACCCTTCGGTTTTGTGTAAATTTGGATAGCCATGCGAAAATGGCTTAAATATACTTTGATCATAGCATTATAATCGTTTTGTATGTTGTCCGTCGAGAGGTATGGAAATGTTGGTAACGGTTAGCCATGGGAAGGGTTATTCTTGATCACTTTTGGAATATGTATGACAACTCTAGTTGATCCATGGAGGATCATGAAATAGGTAATGTTTACCTTAAAAAAAAAACAGATGCTGACAGCAGCAGTGATGTGGATGTGAAAAATCACTAAAAATACTAGGAATGGAATTAAATAGTGAATAAATTATGTAAACGAACCTTGATGAATCTATTTTCACAGGAAAGTAACGAAACGATCATATGGACAGTATGTTAAGAGATATTCAGGTTCTCGTGAGACAGGGCCAGAACGGTTTCTGGATTCCCTGTTCCGACTTTGGAAATTCATTATAAATTAACTAGAGATAATTAGAAGTCATGCCATATATGCATAGATTCCTTTTTGAGTCTAGTTTCTATGGAAACAAACGACATCAGTATTGAAGCCCTGTACAGGGAGATATCCAAGTTGTAATACGCAAAGGTCAGTGTAGTTGATCCCTGTAACAGGGGAGAATTTAACTAATAAACTGTACTAATTGGCCCGACCAAAAATTCTAGAAAAAAATATGTAGATGGACATATGAGTCTAGTTTCAGGGAAAAATCACGAAACGGATTTTTGAGTTGTGAAACTCAAGATATGATTTTTAAGGTGACAGCGACACAGTTAGCCAGCTGTCTGGAAATTTTTAAAATGGACTGCGATAGTAAGCGAATTTAGTCTGTGAACCCCTCGTGTCCGACTCCGGCAATGGTCTCGGGTACGGGGTGTTACAATTTTATTGGTATCAGAGCTACGGTTTAGTCGATTCTAGGACTACCGTAATACGTTTGGGTCTAGCTATACATGCCATTATGTGATTATTTGATAGTGTGGTGATTTCTGACAATTGAAAATGTGTTTATTTATTGTAATGAATTCTAATCCCGATCGAGCTGTAGCAGATGGTATTGAGAGGACTGAGATATGCTTATGATGTGTCAATATTGAGAAGGGTATAACATAAGTAAGTTTTGAGTATTGAATTTGGTATTTAACTTAAAATGCCATGTATACATGTATGATAGATGAATGATGTCCCATTGTCCTTATCATAATAAGGTTATTAGAGAAATGAACAAAGGAAGAGATTGGGGATATATGCTTTGTGTGATTGCTTATTGAGCTGAAAGTTTAGTAAAAGAAGCATACATGTATTAGATTTGAATGATATTTACGACTTAAAGTCAAGAATCATGTTATATGTTTACATGTGAATGAATTGATTAAATTGTAAATGTGATTTGTGCCATGTGAACATGATAACATGTGAATAATATGTATGAGACTCAGTGATGTGAATCCGAGTTTAAAGACCCGCTGACTATATGAAGAGATTATGTCGATAAAGACCCGATGGCTATGTACAGAGATTATGTCCGGGTAAAGACCCGATGGCTTGTAGAGTTATGTCGATTAAAATTCGTGGTTTGTGTGGAGATTTCACGAGCTAATAGATACCTACCGAAGACCGGCTAAGATCAACGAAGAGCATTCGCTAGTGATGTATCCGGGCTAAGTTCCGAAAGCTTGTGCATTGTTGGTGTGGACTCCTAGTGATGTATCCGGGCTAAGTTCCGAAGAGCATTCGTGCTAGTGATATATCCGTGCTAACCCGAAGAGCATTCGTGCTGGAGTTATATCCGGGCTAGGTCCCGAAGAGCAATCATGCTGGTGACGTGTATTCCGGGCCTTCATGCCTAGTAGGCTTCGTGCCGGTAATTTGAGCAAAGTTTAAGTATTCATTACTATACGAATTCAATTTAAATGAGATGATATGTTTAAAAGTGTACATACATGATGTTTATAGAATTGGTTAAGTCATTTCAATGTGTAATAACGAATGAATAAGAGCACTATGTGTGTGAATGATTAGAGGCACTGTGTGTGTGCGAATTCCTTTAATCGAGCACTATGAGTGCGAGATTCGGGTCAGTGGGCACTAAGTGTGTGAAGTGGAATTCATGGTAAGACCTCGTCTGGGACGAAGGCATTGATTTGAGATAGTGTGTAAGACCATGTCTGGGACATGGCATCGGCTCGATATGTGAGCATATGTAAGACCATATCTAGGATATGGCATTGTAAGAGCTATAATGTGCTTAATGAGTATCCGTAATGATTTCGAATGATTCAACGGGTATCGTTAACAGTGATTAAATGTGCTAAATGAATTCAATGTTCAGGTATGTGGAAGTTGATTTTCTGTTAGAAATAGGTTAAGTTGAATAGTGAGATATGATGGAGTTATAAAGGATATTTATTGGGATGTTTGAGTATATGTGTACTTTCGGTCAAGTTACAGCTTATACATGAATGAAAATGTGGGTTACAAATATGTGGGTTGATGATGTGAATATAACATGTTAATATGTGCTTAATATGTGTTTGAAATGCATTTGTGAATTAAATTAAGTGATTATTGCTTATGAAATCAAGAAAATGAGATATATGTGCATACTTGTAGAAATGTTTATGTATTTGTTTTAAGATAAGAAAATGATTTTATAGATCGATGCGAAATCAATAATGAATTACAATTGCTATCGATGAGCTAATGTTTATATGAATATAATTCAATAAGAGGACGTTATCCTAAACTATGCATCGGTAGAAATTTTCGGGGACGAAAATCCCTAAAGGGGGGGAGAGTTGTGACACCCCTAATTTGACCCTAGTCGAAAAGTGGTTTCGGGACCACAAATCGAGTCATAAAAATAATTAGCCGTCATATTTTATGACTATTATATGTGAATACGAATGTGTGAAAGTTTTAAGCTTTGATTTAGTAAATTGGCATGTGAATTTAGTCAATAGGACTTATGTGTGACACTTTTGAAATGTGATAGGTCAAAACATAAGGATCTATTAGTGCATGAAATAAAAAGGGTGACTTGCATT